>NC_056744.1:1316183597-1316483597 GCF_019279795.1 Protopterus annectens | reverse complement strand
TTTGATTAGAGGATCTATGCCCCCTCCTGATAAGAGGCCTAGGATGGAACCTGTGTTGGGGGATTATGAGCAGGCTGAAGACTTGCAGGAGTATTCTCATTATTCTGATTCTGATGTGGATGATTCTACTCCTTCTGCTTCTCCTCCTGAGGATTTTTCTTTTTCAGAGACCCTTCACTCCATGAGAGAGCATTTTAAATGGGAAGGCCAGGATTTCTCTGATTCCAGGAAAAGGCTTAGGGAATTTTTGTTTTTACCCCAGCATAGGCCTTTAGCTATACCTCCTGTTCTGAATGTGGTGGAAGATGTGTTTGCAGAGGCTTCTCTTAATCCTGATTCTTTGCCTCCTGCTCCTGTTAAACCAGATAGGTATTACAGGGTGCCTGAAGCTCATAAGTATCTTTTTAAGAGTCCTAGGGCAGACCCAGAAACTGTTAGCCAGGGGCCTAAGGGTGTTAAGGCTTCTGTTGTCAAGAATCCAGTTCCGGCAGATAAAGAGGCCAGGGCCTTGGATAGGTGGGGAAAGAAAGTTTATACTTCTTCCACTCTAGCCATGAGAGCTTTGAATTGCCAGTTTCACATGTTGAAATATCAAAATTATCTCCTTTCACAGTTGAAATCTAAGGTTGATGCTCTGGCGGAAGGTATTGATTGTAAAGAGTTACAAGATTTAGTGCATGTTTCTGAACAGGTGGGTAAGCATTCTTTGCAATGTGGTTTTGATGCTGTTCAGGCCTCGTCTAGGGTGGCTGCCACTGGGTCAGTTCTTCGCAGGCATGCCTGGCTGAGGGATCAAAATTTATCTGACCATGTTAAAACTAGGATTTTGGATGCCCCTTTGCAATCTGATGTCTTGTTTGGTTCTCCTGTTGAGGCAGTTTTAAAGAAAATGGAAGACAAGGCTAAGTCTATGCAGACTGTTAAAGATTTTTTGCAGGTTCAGCCTCCAAAGTTTAGTAGGAATTGGCCTACTAAAGGGTGGACGTATCCTTCTTATGATTCCCAGTCTAGGGGTAGATCTAGACGTGGCAGGGGCAGAGGTCAGGGCTCTTTCAGGCCTAGAACAGGGAGTTCTCCTGCACAGTCTTCGGGTGAGGGCAGGGGTCAGTCCTTTCGTAAACAGACCCAATGACCTACCTTTTCAGCTGCCAGACCCTTCTCGCCTGGCAGCACCTTTGGGAGGAAGGTTGGCACTTTTCAAAGAAAATTGGAGTTTGATTACCCAAGACAGATGGGTACTGGATATCATACATCACGGTTACAGGTTTTATTTCCATACCTTGCCTCCTTTCAAAGGCATGCCAGACATTCCTCCTCAACAAAGAATAGAGGCTCACAAGCAAATTTCTCTGTTACTCCAGATAGGGGCCATACAGCCGGTTCCTATGCCAGAAAGGGACCTAGGATTTTATTCTCGCCTGTTCCTTGTGCCAAAAAAGGGGAACACGTGGAGACCAATTTTGGATTTATCTATCCTCAACACTTATCTGGACATTCCCAAGTTCAAAATGTTGACGTTACAACAGCTTTTACCTCTACTGGGCAAGGATCACTGGATGGTAACTTTGGATCTCAAGGAGGCTTACCTTCATGTTCCTATCAGGCTAAGTTGCAGGAAATATCTGCGTTTTCCGACTGGGACTTCTCACTATCAGTTCTCTGCATTGCCCTTTGGCTTATCTACTGCGCCCAGAGTATTTACGAAAGTTCTGGCTCCAGTGATAGCTTTCTTCAGGCTAAAAGGAATACAAATCTATCCTTATTTGGACGATTGCCTGATTCTGGCTCAAGGAAGGGACGAGCTTCTTCGTCATTTGGAATATGTGATAGCAGTGCTAAGATGCCTGGGGTATTCTGTGAACGAAATAAAGTCCAGTCTAGTACCCTCTCAAGACATGTGCTTTCTGGGTGTAAGACTGAATACAGCATCCCAGATGGCCTTTCTAACCCCGGACAAACAAAAGAATCTTTCCCTTTACTTTCATCATCTATCTCTTCAGTCCGGGCTGACTGCAAGGACAGTCCTTCAAGCCTTAGGGTTCATGGCATCTTGTATTCTGGTGCTTCCCAATGCCAAACTGCATATGAGGAAGTTGCAATGGTATCTCAAACATGTATGGACACAGCACTGCCAGCATCTGGACACTGTCATTCAAATAATACCTTGCATTCAAAAGGAATTTTTGTGGTGGGCTCAGGAATGTCACCTAAACAAGGGACTCTCTGTGACCCGGCCAGAGGCGAGTCAAATTTTAACGACAGATGCCTCAGACAAAGCTTGGGGAGCTCATCTAAATGGAAAGTGGATACAAGACAAGTGGCCTGTCAGACTACAGCATCTACATATCAACTTGAAGGAGATGTTAGCAGTCCAGTTTGCATTAACAGCTTTCAAGGATTTACTTCTTCCAGGGCAGGTGTTGATTCTAACAGACAACACAACTGTCATGTGGTACATCAACAAGCAAGGGGAACACATTCTTATCCTCTATGCAGGCAAGCAATGATCTTGTGGGAGACTGCTCTCAGTTTACAACTAAGTCTTCAGGCAAGGTTTCTGCCAGGAGCACAGAACTCCTTAGCAGATGTGTTAAGCAGACAAATCATGGATCCCCACGAGTGGAAACTGGATCTTCATGTATTTCAGAAATTGACAGTGTCCTGGGGAACTCCAGACATAGATCTGTTCACTTCTCCACTAAACCACCAGCTGCCAAAGTTTTGCACAAAGCGGTTTCATCCCACAGCTTGGAAAGTGGATGCTCTTTCTTTCAGTTGGAAAAATCTTCATGTGTATGCCTTTCCACCTCTGCCTCTCCTCCCAAAGGTACTTCTAAAGGTCAGACAGGACAAGCCAAGGATGATTTTGATAGCTCCAGATTGGCCTCGACAGCACTGGTACCCATTACTGAGAAGTCTAGTACAGAAGCCTCCATGGCCTTTGCCTTTGATTCCACATCTGTTGTCCCAGGAGGACAGTCATTTGCTCAATGTCAAACTTCACTCTCTTCACCTAACAGCATGGCATATTCTGTTTTAAACCATAGAGGGTCTCAACTTCCACAACAAGTTTTGAATGTGATTTTGGAAGCTAGAAGGCCTAGTACAAGGAAAGTGTACGCAGATAAATGGAAGAGATTTTTATTTTGGAGTGCAGCTAAGGATTTGGATGTTTCTGAGCCTGATTTAAGTGTGGCGCTTCAATATCTTACTGAGTTATTGGACAAAGGTTTGTCCTTCTCTTCTATTAAGATTCATGCTGCAGCAATTTCAGCTCACTACGACTGTGACCCACCATTGTTTTCTCATCCTTTGTTCAAGCAATTTCTTAGAGGGCAAAGAATATAAGACCCCCACGAAGGGCTCCTACTCCTGCTTGGGATCTCAATTTTGTGTTGGAGAAACTCACTCTACAACCTTTTGAGCCTGCAGCTACTGCTGAGTTGAAATATTTGTCATGGAAGACTGCTTTTTGTTGGCCATTACCTCTGCAAGAAGGGTTTCTGAATTGCAGGCCCTTATGGCAGTTGAGCCTTTCTTAATTTTCCATAAGGATAGGGTATCTTTACGTACTAATCCTTCCTTTATGCCTAAAGTGGTTTCTAGTGTGGCTTTAAACCAAACTATTCATTTGCCTACTTTTTATGCAAATCCCCAATCTAAAGGGGAAAAGATTTTGCACACTTTAGATGTACACAGGCAGTTGCGATATTATTTGGACAGAACTAAAGGGTTCAGACAATCTCAGCAGTTATTAGTTTCTTTTGCTTTGTGCTCTCAGGGCAAGCCCGTGTCAAAACAAACTATTTCTAAGTGGATTGGATTTTGCATTGCTTTCTGTTATTCCCATCATGGCAAAGAGATTCCAGCTGGGATTAGGCCTCATTCCACTAGGGCTACTGCCACTTCAACAGCTTTTTTGAGGGGGGTGGCTACTAAGGATATTTTGGAGGCAGCCACTTGGAGTTCAGTGCATACCTTCTCTAGGCATTACCACCTTCCACTGTACTCTAAATCCAGGGCTGGTTTTGCCACTGCTGTGTTGCAGGGCATTTTGGCAGCTCCTGCTTCATTATAGTTTAGCCATCCTCCCTTACCTCTGCTTTGGGATTCTACCCAAGTGTTAGGACTGCAGCAATGTGAGATGAAGAACATAGTACAGTTTTGTACCTACCATAAATGTAGATGTTCGAAGATCCACATTGCTGCAGTCCAATTTACCCTCCCTCCTTCCCCTCTGTAGTTTGAGGTGGTTGTGTGGGTTGGGTTATTCATCTGAAGTATAATTGTATAATTGTATATATTGTATATACTGTACATATTTTTGGTGTTAGGCTGGTTGGTTGTTTAGTTGTTGTCTATGGGTTTTGACCTTTCTTTTTAGGGTCTTCTGACATCTGGGGCAAGAAAAGACTGAGGATATGACGTCGGTCATGCGCATTTGTACCCTGACGTTCTGATGTCAGTCAAATGCGCCTTGACCGACGTCAGCCTTATACTCTGATATTCGGGCCGACCGAGGGACAGCGGACTACCCAAGTGTTAGGACTGCAGCAATGTGGATCTTCGAACATCTACATTTATGGTAGGTACAAAACTGTACTTTCTCATGGTTTCCCCACACCTGAATGTTAGAGTGTGCTAAACAATAAAGGTTAAAATCAATTCTCCTATAAAAATGCAAAATAAATTAGGCATACAATAAAGCTTGCTTAAATGTATAAATAGAGCTTAGAAATATGTGATGAGCATTCATACTATGTGACATAGCTCTGACTGTATATAAACATGCTTTTTATAAACCCAGCAATACGTGCTCTCTTACAAAGCTGTTTCCTCAAAAAACATGTTCTCCCACAATATCAGCAAAAAAGTTGACAGATAAATGGACATGGCTTTTTATAAAATCAGCAGTATGTGTTTTTCTACAAGATATTTCCTTAAAAAACATGTTTGTCACACTATAACAAAAGTTTGATGTAATTCCTCACAGATAAAGGGACATAGTCAACAGAAAAAAAAATTGTATGTACGTTACCACAAAACATTTCCTTAAAAAACAAGTTTGGAAAGTAAAACATCAGCAGAACAGATAGTTCTGTATAAAGCCCAAAAAAAGATATCAAGAAGAAAAACAGGATCTACAGTGCGTGAGAAGAACAGTATACACAGACTGTAAAAATTCAGCTGTGTTAGATGTATTGGTAGGAACACATGTTCTGTGGTATTGCATAGGAGAAGCAGATATAATCATCTATGCTGACCATGAAGTAAAAACTTTATGCATCTAAACTAAGAGTTGTTGCAGTAGCATGTGTTGTTTGTTATAAGAATAAGTTATTTATTAGTAACTGTGCTTACAGTAAAATACTATTGTACTACAAAGTATATTTTCTCATCAGTGCAGTTTGCAAGGCTGTGTTTTAAACAGACTGCAGATACAGTCATGCAAAACTCTGTGTTATAACCAGACTCTGATTCAGTAGTAACACAGTCAACAAGACTTTCCTGGGATTCATGAAGCTTGCGCCAGGCACAGGAGTAGCGTCAGCGATCTAATGCCAAATATGGCGGTTGAGCAATTCAGGTATGAGCTGTTTCCATGTGCACTACCAGCGTACACCAGAGCTGTGGAGCTCCCAGTGCATGTATGCTAATTACCCCATGCGCAGCAGTGTAGCATGCAAATGAAGGTATATAGTGATTTATGAAGTGGTAGAGTAAGCTTGCAGAAATGCAAACTAAAAAAAAACGGTTTACATTTTTTAAAACATAACATTGGAGCCATGAAAGTGGACCAAACTTACGTATTATAATGTTAATATATGCCAATGGCTAAATATATAGCCAATGGCATAAAAAAATGCACAACACAAAAAAATAACATTTAATGTCATGGCCACACCAACGCAAAGTAAAACTGCAGTGGATCTGTGCGCATATGGAATCACAAGGAAAATATATCTAGACCATAAAACTGCAATGTAACACAATTCATAAATTCCCCATAATAGTCAATGGCATGCATGCTACGCCACAACCATGGTGCAAGGGTTGCTAAGGGTCTGCGACAGTGTTCTGCACACTAACTAGGAATTACTAGTCAATGCCATGCAAATGAGTCAAGTAATACTGAATCTCAAAATCCCCGCCTGTGTAAGGATGTACTACACAGCATAGCAGTACAACACCGAGAGGTGGCCTGGAGATAAACATGACATCAAGAGAGGGGTGCACCACCTTAGCTGTAAGCACATTGGAGTATTGCTAATCCGGGTTGCCTGTTGCTAAGCAAAGCCGCAGAATAGGGGTGTGGAAGTAGCCATAGCTTTGCTTAGCTGAGACCACACAAGGTAACTGAAAGTGAATGTGAACGTGGATGAAAACGCGCTTGAAACCCAATAAACGGCACCATACCTGAAACAGGAAGGATACAGGAAGACAATAAGGAAATGCTGCAGCATAGTAATTGGAGTACAAATGAGTAATTAACACCTAGGAACTTACAGTGGGCCATTGACAACATCTAACAAGGCTGCTAGTAGCTACCTGCAGAACAGGAAATGGGGGGTGCCGTAATGCAAAGAAAAGAGAACTGTCACAGCAGAAGAAAGCAAACTTGCAGTAGATCAGCTACATAGCACATTTCGCAACACAATCCTGGGTTGGGAAAGTACAAAACAAGAAAGCAGGCAACTGAATGCATGCCTGACAATGGGAGGGGAATTTGGTTGAAAGGTGAAGTAAAGGGCAATAGATGAATCATGGCAGCCAAGCGTAAGTCAACATCAAAAGCCCCACAATAGCAGTACCTGCTGTAAAACCCATAATTAAGATATCCTGCAGCTGGACTTGCACATACACACCCAATTACACCTGCATCATCCATTGCACAATAGTATAAGGTGTGAAAGCCCTACACACACTTGTGTATTCCCAGACACTCTGCACCATTGTTGTATACAGACGGGGAACTTTTATTAGGGGCTGCCATAGCTTTGATTCACCAGCATGTGTTGGAGACTGAGGGTGGTGTGGAGGATGATGCTGACAACCATCTCAGGCACCGGAGGAGGAGAAGAGTGTTCAGACCCAGGGTAACCTACCAGGGGCTACACGATCTGGAGATAGTAGAGCATTACAGGGTTTACAGGGACACTATACAGCAACTTGCTGAGCTGTGCCAGCCATGCCTCAAAGCCAGAAATAACAGAGGGGAACCCATCCCAATGGACAAGAAGGTTGTAAGCTTGAGAATACTAGCCACAGGTACCTTTCAAAGGCCAACTGGGGATACCATGGGGATTTCACAGACATCACCATCCAGGGTACTCCACCAGTTCCTGGATGCCAATGAGCACATATACTTCCCCTGAATGCAGGAGTAGTTGGCCAGCAATATGCGTCTCTTCCACCATGTGGCAGACTACCTGGAGGTACTGGGTGCAATAGACTGCATTCACATACACATACACATCAAGATACCACCCGGTGAGCAGGGTAGGTGCTACATAAACTGCAAGGGATACCCCTCCATCAACTGCCAAGTCATGTGCAATGCCCAGGGCATTATCATGGATGTGTGTGCTGGCAGCCCTGGAAGCTATCATGACTACCACATCTGGCATGCCTCACAGTTGTATCAGGTATTTGCCAGGGGTGATATCCCATATGGCCACCTGGTGGGGGATGCTGGCTATGCACTGGAACCGTGGATGATGACTCCCATCAGAAATGCACACACAGCCATGCAAGAATGCCATAATGAGGCACACACAGAAACCAGAAACATCATAGAACGCGTGTTTGGGATGCTGAAATCATGGCTCCGTTGCTTGGACATATCTGGTGGAGCCTTGCAATAGTCTCCAGGCACGTGTGCCCACATCTTCATAGTATGTGCCATGCTACACAATATGATGCTGCGAAAACAGCTGCAGCAGGGACAGAATGGTGAAGGCCCTCACAGCCCACCACCATTGCCAAGGGCCCCACAGGCACAGAGGGACTCAGACCATGAACACCCTGTGCCAGCCTCAATAGGCAGATGGAGGCGTGCCCAGTATGCCCATGCCTTGGCAAAGAGGGAACGTATAGCACACACACTGACAGTGTAGGCACCTATGGACTGACACCCTTCTCCACCTGCGCACACAGGAAACATGGATGGCACACACACACGACCACCTGTAAATTGTCATGTATAGGTGGTCTACTGTGTGCATCTTATATAGGCGGCCCTCAACTATTGTACACACAACTGCCATTGGCAAAAGGTAAGTCAATACCTGAACAGTAAATTAAGCTATCAGCATGTGTCCATACTGTATGTATAGGTTCATAGATACATAGCTAGGTGCATGCCAAACTGCCCGAGGCCAAAAAGTGTCTGCTGTCACCACCCCATTGATTAACTAACTGTCCCTCTGTGGAGCTGAGCCAATTGTGGGTCCCTGGGGTGTATCCACTGTACCCCACCCACTCTGCAAGGATTCCCTGGAGTGTTAGTGAGGGGTTTCGTATAATGTAATCAGGGATGTATTTCCAAATAATGGGGAGTACCCGTGACAAGAATCTGTCACTCCAGCATCTTCCAATTATGGTTGCAGCAAGGTGTAGCTCATTACAGTGTGTGGCTCACTGTGACATGGATGCCGCTAGGTGGAGCATATCCATTAAGTCTGACTTGGACATGGCTTTGTTGGCCAGCAAATATCATCCCTGAGTAAACGTGTTGCCACTGAGTAATGCATGAGTTTATGCAATCTGGCAGAATAGGACATGTGTCTGAGGGCATTATACCTCTATGCGAGGTACGTTCGTTCATAGGTTCATAGGTTCATAGGCTGGTACTAGGCTATCAGCCCTAGGGCCTATACAAGCCAAGCCATAACAATTCCCTGGCTATTTCTTCCCACATTATTTACTTTCCTGGACCCCTGTCTAGCAGGGTGACTGACGTGATCTCCCATCCAATTGTCAAGGTTCCTCTTGAAGAGGTCCAAAGAGGCACTCTGCTTGACATGTATGGGCAATCTATTCCAGAGTCTGGGGAGTCTCTGGGTCAGGAACCTATCCCTCCAGCATGTTTTGTTTATTGTGATGACAAGGTTTAGATCCCTGGAGCATGTAGCTCTGAGGGATTGGGATTTCTTTAAGTGTAGCATGTCCAACAGCTCTGGGTTTGACATGGCCTTGTATGTTAAGCAGAGATCGCCTCTGAGTAGACGATATGTGACATAGTATAGCTGGAGTTTTTTAAGGCGGTCAGCGTAGGGCATCTGCTTTAGGCCTGTGATTCTTTTAGTGAGGTATTTCTGAGGCCTTTCCAGTTGTTGCAGATGTCTTGAGAGGTACATACCAAATAGGGCATTGTATTCTATAATGGGTCTAATGAGGGATGAGTACAGTGGGACAATGACCTCCTCGTGGCCCTTCAGGCTGTCAGATGTGTCTTCTGAGGTACATCCAAAATGGGTTATCATACTCGATGATGGGACTGATGAGTAAAGGGGCACAATAACCTAAGTTTGTTTAGATGTGAACCCTTAAGTAATCAGATGGCCTACATACATGGATGTCCTAACTACTTTGCACATATGACTATCAAAGGAGAGATCACTATGTAATGTAGTCCCCACATACCCATTACGTCATCTGAATTATACTGTCTGCCACTCATGTGTTAATATGTGTGTGTGTGTAGTTTCCCAAAATGGAATGACCATGCAGTATGTGGCCTTTAGCTGGAGGCCATCACTCTGTCACCCTGTGTTGGTCTATATGAGGCCCCTTGAAGGATGTCTCTGACAGCTGGACTGTCAAGTTATGGCTCCCAGTCTGCAGTAATCGCTAAACACGGCCTGCTGTAGTCCACCTGTGTTAGCCCGTACCTCTGAGAAGTATATGGAAAACAGTCCTGTGGGACACCAGTTGTGACTGGTCAAGAGTTGGACCTGGAGGCTGCTAGGCTTATCATGTGGGTTCTGTGTGTAAGCCTGTTGGCAAACCAACCTGTGATGTATGGGTGTATGTACTGGCTGGTGAGTGTAGAAATAATACCTGAGTGGGGAATGGTGTCAAAAGCCTAGGCTAGGTCCAGGTAGTATGTGTGAACTACCACACCCCACACCTAAAGTCTAGGTGGCTGTAAGATGTCAAACTGGTTCAGTAGGCATGATCTGCACTCAATCAAGGTGACCTGGGTTGGGTCAAGTGTCCAGAGTTTACCATTGTATATGTTCATGAGTGCCATGAGGATGCACTCCATAGCCATGCAGATCAGGCTACTCAGGCCTATGGGTGGTAGTTACCATGGTCAGTTGTGTCACGACCTTGGTGGAGTGTAATAGCTGTTGCCATGTGCCAGTGAATGGCCATGTAGCCTGTGTAGAGGCTGATGTTGAATTGCTATATTAGGTGGGGGGGGGCACTTTGTCTTGTAGTGTCTTCAGGATGCAGTCTGGGACACCATCTGCCTCCATTGACGCTCTGTCATGCCGTTTTTGAAAGGGCCATTACCACCTGTATGTCACAGATGTCTGGGATACTGTACGTTTTGGGTATTGTTGTGGGCCCAGTAGGGGGTAAAGCTTGCTCTGAATGTATCATCAAGTGTGTTGTTGATATCAGTAGGGTCAGTATATTCAGTGCAATATTGCACCAGCACAGTGCAAATCTGTGTGTTACTGCTTACATCCTTGACATAGCCAAAGAAGCCTTTGTGGTCATATTACAAATCCATGCCTATTTACCTGTGGATGTCAGCCTTGGATGATTACATGAGTAACATAAGTATCTTGCTAATACTGGTCACAGACGTCTGCATGTCTTGGGATTTGCTGTTGTTCTGGACTACTGTCCTACTTCTGTTGTGTAGTCTGTATAATGCAGGAGTTCAGCAGACTGGTGTCCTTGTGTAGGAGTAGCTAGTCCTGGTTTACCATTGATGGCACGACCCATACATCTTTGTAGGTGCTTATAGAGTGCATTCATAATTCTGTCTGTATCTTAAGCAGTGTCCTCCCTGAGTGTGGGGGCTGTGAACCCTCCCACCTCTGTCATTAGTACTGTGGATTTAGCTGTAGGAAAGGTATTCACTGTGTGTTTCTTGGGTGGGGGAGATGGTTGGGAGTAGAAATCATCAGTGAATAGTTCATGGTCAGATCTAAACCGTGACCGGTTTACCTCTGCTGTAGTGCACCTGTTGCACATGTCAGTGATTACCACTTCAAGTATGTTTTCACCTCTTGTTAGTCCATCTACTAACTGATACAGGCCATATGAGGTGATAAATCCCAGGATGTCCTGGGCCTGGAAGTGAATATTCGAGTAGGTTATCCAGTTAAGTGTAGGGTAGCCGACACTGATCAATAACAGGGTGTCTGGTAGGACTGTCATAATTGTAATGGTGCTTCTGAAATGTGCGTTAATCACCCTTGCACTAACAGTGCCTGCTCTGAGAGGTAAAATTACCACTGCCAGGATTAGAACATGCAACCATGTACACAATCTTCACAATAACCTACCACTAAGCTACCTGAGATGTACCAACGGCAGTTGCGTATGCTGACAGGTTAAAACGCAAAACGTAGGAATGTGTGGAAATAGGACAAACCGTCATGTACCCAATTAAAGATGTATGCTATATATAATATATATATATATATATATATATATATATATATATATATATATATATATATATATATATATATATATATATATATATATATATATATATATATATATATATAGAGAGAGAGAGAGAGAGAGGGAGAGAGAGAGATATATGTCGCTATATGGGGATATACATATAGATAGGTTAACAACATCTACATAACCATGGAGGTACATATAAATGGGAGACCTACCAAATACTGACTGCTTGACATACTGATGCACGTAATCACGAGGCTTAAAGTCTGAAAGACCACAGTACCAAAACACCAGAAGCGCAAGGTTTAAAATCCTGATGTTAAGGGACATTTAGTCAGTGCTTCTGGTGTTGCGGTTCAGGTAGGTTACTGTGTGTAAGTGTGTTTCTGAGGGCTGTAGTGTGTGTAAGTGTCTGTTCTGAGTGTGGTGTGTGTTCCTGGGGGACTGTAATGTGGGGGTGTGGGTTTTCTTTGTGCGCCTGTTTGTGCAATCTAGGAGGTAGAATATTAAAGTAGGGGGGTGTGGGGGGCACAGCCACCCACATGGGAGGTGTAGGGGGGCTTGCCCACCTGCTCATTCGTAGTGTAGGATGGTTTGTTTGGATGTGGTGGGTAGCAGTGTGTCTGTGTGTGCGTGTGCGTGTTCCATGTTTGTGTTACTTTCATGAGTTAGGCTGTCACTGTCGGTAATGTGGTGTATGCAAGTCTGGGCCTGGTACTGTGGGCATCGAAATTTTGTGTGTTCGGGATTCCGTAGGTATCCCGTATACAGCAGTTGAAATGTTCATATATGAGTATAACATGGACCATAGCAATTACACATTCCGCCATGACCAAACTTTATGAACAAAGGATCTGGAGAGTATATGCCTATACACTATTACAAATATGTGCTATGGACATGAGCCAGTGATAGGGTTACTACCTGTCCCACTTTGCGAGGGACAGTCCTTCTTTTAGATGGTTGTGTCCTGACCAAAAATATTAAATGTGCCAAATGTCCTGAGATTGTAGGGCATAATTATGTCCCATATGTAATGTAATAGTTGCATACAATAGTTCTTTCAGTATCTAAAATACCTACATGTTACAAGAAAGAGGATAAGCAACTAAACTGCTACAAGAATAAGCTTATATTTAGGCAAAAAAAGAAAGTTATATCCCTTGTACTGACCGTGGGTTTGTGTCGGCCTGTAAAATCTGATGTGTGTCCCAAAAATGTCCCACTATGGCCATTTGAAAAGGTGGCAACCCTAGCCAAAGAGGGTCAGTCACCAGCACAACTCCAATGACTGCAAATACCTATGACAGAAATGCACAGCTTTCATGTAGCAACACTTTATTACATTCCAATGTATTGCCGAAAGGATTCAAGGACTAACATCACCTGCATGCTATACAGGAACCAATTAACAGTGCCTTAATGAATCTGCCTGCAATTACCATAGTATTAGTCCACTAAAGGATAGGTGTTCAAATATGGAAGGAACCCTCATGCACATATCGATTATGTATAAAACCAGTTCCTAAATACCTGCATCTGCTATGTACACCCACCGACATCACCCCCACACCCAAAACAATTACAATACAAACTGCAATAACATCACAAATCATTTACTCACTGTACGACATCTGCAGAAGCCTTAACATACCTTGTCAGAGACACACTAACATGGCCCTATGTGAAATAGTTGCTGTTATACAATGGAACAGCTGCTGATGTTACAGGGTTTGTTTGCACTAATCACATTTCAGAGGGTGGTGTGTACACTGGGAAGTGTTAACAATTACTGATTAACAGCACAGTATGATACACATGTACACCAAACCAAGGATGTCTGATGAGCACACTGTAAACCACCTAACATTTCAGGCATAGCCATACAGCCTTGAGCTGCGCAAACATCCTTGCCAGACTGAAACATCTGCAGAAGTATCAGGTACAAACAAACCCTGCATAAGTAGCAATGTTCTGAAATATAACAGCTCTACTCACATGTAGAACATCTTCTAGCCATTACACACAATCCATGGGTGTCATGAAGCTAATATATCTCTGTCTGTCTCCATATAGCTGTTGAAATACATCACAAACAACACATCCAGGCCATCTTCCTCAAAAGTAAGGCAAAGGGACAACGCCCAAGTGGAGTACTCAATTATACACCACTGTTGCCATGGTATTGGCTAATGGAGTAGCTGCACAGCTGATGTTCATCTAACTAACTACTTTGGAACACCAATTGGTGGTTAGGATAGCACGTTACTGATATTTAACTATAAAAGGATGCATTCAAACCATCTGTATACACCAGCAGAACATTACAAAGAAGATTGAATCACAAAATGAAAAGGATTGAAATAACAGTCAACAATGCCTCGGGCTACTAATAAGGTATGTAGAACACTCAGTATGTCTGTGTATGTAGTACCTGTTCTATAATATTTAAAGTGTATGCAATGCATATAGTGGAAACAGTTATCTTGTAGTGATGTATTGTTGAGCATAGTAACACTTGTAGTATTTATGTGTGTACTGCTGTAGGTCACAAGGCAAACACCTCATACACCACAAGGGATGCTATATAAGGGCTTTGAACCCAACTAATCCTCACCAGCTGCTGCCAGTGACAGGGTTGGTCCAACAAGTATGTGCTATAACAGGGGACAGTATATGTTGATATATTGTAACTGTAGGCATATGTATGGGTGTATTACTGAGAATAACATGTCGAAGGTTGGCCTACTGTGCAATTATGATATGCATTGTGGGATATTGTGCCAATACAGTATTGTAGGCAGATATGTATTACACGTTACATAGCATTACTGTTATGTTAGGTAAACATTAGTTATGTCTATTGGCATTTACAATACACAATAACAGGATACATATGACTTGTAGTCACCCAACAGTTTAACAGCATGATAGCAAAGTAAAATGGAAGAGCTAGTTAACTATCCATGCACACAAGACATGTAATAAGTTCAAAGGTAGGTACTAGGCTGTCTGCCCATGGGTATTTATAAGCCTAGCTAGAGTGTGTTGGCTTCTGCTACCCCCTTAGGTTAGTTCCCTGTGCCTCTGAATGCCAGAGCTATTAGTTCCCTGTGCCTCTGTCCAGCAGAGCCACTGCAGTGATCCCCAGGGTACATGTCTGTCTCCCATCCACCTGTCAAGGTTTCTCTTGAAGAGTGTTAGTGAGGGGTCCTGCCTGATGTACATTGGAATCATGTTCCAAAGCATGGGGAGTCTCTGGGTCATGGATCTATCCATCCAGCATGTCCTAGCCATCTTTGTGGTTAGATGTATCTCCCTAGAACATGTGGCTCTCTGGGGCTTCTGTTTAGTTGGAGCATATCCAGCAATACTGGGTTGGACATGGGCCTTGTATGTCAAGCAGAGATCACCTGTGAGTATGAGTTATGCAATCGAGTACAGCTAGAATTTCTTTAGTTGGGCTGCATAGGTCATCTGTTTGAGATCAGTAATCCTCTTGGTGTGGTGTTGTTGTGGTCTGCCAAGCTATTGCAGTTGTCTTGTAAGGTACATCCCAAATGGGGTATTGTATCCTTCAATGGGTCTAATAAGTCATGAGTAGAGAGGCACAATGGCCTCCTTTGTTCTGGATGCGAACCCATTAGAGATTAGGGTGGCCACGTAGAAGGATATTTTAACCACCTTGGCATTATGGTTATCGAAGGAGAGATTGCTATCTACTGGGGTTCCCAGATCCCTTATTACCTTTTCTGTATGTAGGGGACGAGCACCTATGTGGTAGTCCGTGGGTAATTAGTTTTATCCAAAGGTAATGGCTATGCACTTTGTGGCATTCAGTTTGAGGCCATGATATTGACACCAGGTATCCGTCTCAGTGCGATCCCTCTGGAGGGTGTGTGTATCAACTGGGGAAACAATAATGGCCCCTAGTTTGCAGTCATCTGCAAACCTTTTCAGCCAAAGCCCTCCTGTGCTTGCCTGTACCTCAGAGAAGTATATACCGAACATGAGGGGTCCTAGGACTGAGCCCTGGGGGACGCCACTTGTAACTGGTCTACAGTCGGACCTACAGTTCGGTCCGTGAGCAACTTTGCAAACCATCTCATGACATAGGGGTTAATGTTCAGGTGGATGGGTATGTCGATAAAACCAGAATGGGGAATGGTGTTGAAAGCCTTTGAGAGATTAAGGTAGGCTGTGTGGACCTCCTTAACCTCATCTAATGCCTTGGTAACTGTCTCAAAAAAGTCCACCAGGTTTAGGAGACATGGTTTTCCCTTAACCATGGCAAACTGGGAGGGGTCAAAGGTTTGGAGGTACCCAATGTCTCTGTGACTGAGATCCATGATGATGTGCTCCATAGCCTTGCAGACCAGGCTAGTCAGGCCTATAGGGCAATAGGTCCCATAGTCGATTGTGGTGCCACCTTTGTGAAGTGGGATAACTGTTGCTGTGTGTCATTCAGGGGGCACAAAGCCTGATGTGAGGCTATTATTGAACATGGTGCATAGGTAGGGAGCCAGTACGTTCTGAAGTTCGTGTAAATCGCAGCCTGGGATGTTGTCCGGTCCCATGGATGCTGTGATACTGGCTTTAGAGTGTGCAGCTTTTACCTGTGATTTCAGGGACTCTGCATTCTTCCTGTATAGATACGGGCCCTTTAGGGGGCGAGAGGGGGGAAAGATAGCACTGATCCTGTCTGCCAGGATGTTGGCAATATCAGTTGGTTCTGTAATGTTCGTGCCTTTGTGCCGTAACTCAGAGCAGATCTGGGTGTTGACATCAAGATATTTGACATAGCTATAGAATGCTTTGTGGTTGTCATTGGAATTACTGGCAGTTTTGTTTCCATAGCTAGCTTTGGAGGATCTTATAAGGGATCTCAGCTTCTTACTGAGGCTGACCAGGGAGCTCGTCCACGCATGGGATTGTACTCTCTTTTGCAACAGTGTCTTCCTTCTGTTGTACAGCTTGTTTATGGCAGGGGACCACCAGATTGGCTTCCTTAATTAGGAGTATAGCATCTTGGTTCTGTTTGGGATAGCACGATCCATGCACTTGTGTAAGTGCTTATAGAGTGCATTTGTGTAGGATTCAGCAGTTGTAACTGTATTGTCCATCTGCATGGGTGTCCAGTTGATCCAGGGCATTGGTGTTTATGAATTCCAGAAAGTGTTGAGCTAATGAGTTGGTACGCGAGTAGTTTTCCCATTTAATAGTGGGGTAGGTGAAGTCACCCATTAATAGGGTGTTTGGTTGAACCCGAATAGTTTCCAATACATCAAGAAAAGAGGAGTGGGAATCTTGGGGCATGGTGGGGGATCTGTAGCAAGCTACGATTTGGATTGAAGTTTATCCCAGAGGTAGTTGCACTTGGATAACCTCGGATGCATTGTGCTGAGCAACTAGCCTGGAGGGGTGGATATCCTTAATGAATATGGACACACCTCTGCCTTGGGTGTTCCAGTCCAGGTTACATGGCCGAAAAGTGTGCTATGAGTTCTACCCTGGTAGTGCAGGGGTGCTCTATGGAGCCTTGAACCAGGTCTCAGTCACTGCACAGATATCGATGTTCTGCATTACAAGGAGTGCCTCGAGTGAGTGCATTTTGAAATTTAGACTTCCAGCATTGAGTAGCCTTAACCTCAATTTGTGCTTGCCTGCTCCTGTTATGGTGGTGAATATGTTATGTGAACCTTGCCTAAAGAAGACACTATAAGGGCAGCAAGAGCCTTAGCCAGTATATGGAATCCCAGGGGCGACAAGTGCAGGCCATCTGTGGCAAAGCATCGTGGTCTGTCGACCATGTCATCCCAAGCAGACAAATACTGGATCCCTTAGAATGACACCAGAAGCTTAGCCAATTGTTGAAGTCAATTGTTTTGTCCTTGTACTGCGGTATCATTCTGGGCAATGGCAGAATGCTACTCAGGGCTTGGGTCATACCTGCCTGGCCTACAAGTTCGGAGAGCTCTTCCATGTCTCTTTTCAGGTAGTCCAGGGAGGTACATCTCAGGTCATTCACACCAACATGGACAATGACAGAGTCATATTTGTACTTGTTGTGGAGTGACCTGAGTGTATGGGTTATGTGGCGGATCCTGCTACCCAACATGCAGCTGACAGTAACCTTCTCCTTGTTTAGCCTGGTGAGTGGAACATCAGTGTGCCTGATTATAGAGTCACCTATGACTAGTGTGTTGGGTAAGTTGATTTGACTTATTGGCTGTGGTTGAGTAGCACACTGACTCTGTGGGCTATGTTCCATTGGGGTTGTGTTGGGGATGGAGGCTGCTTGCATTTCCACTTTGGAGGTCTCTGTTGCTTAGAAAGATTATTATTGAGAGCCTCCGCAAATGTTTTTGTGTTACTATGTGTGGATTATCTTGGTGTAGATTCAGTGAGACTATGTGATGAGTGTGGTGTGGTGCGAATGTTTACCTTCTCCACATGACTGTCAGGGTCAGTCTTGGTTAGAGAGAGTTTTACCTCCAGTTTGGCTAGATAAGTGAATCTCTCACAGGTTGTAGTGTTGGCTGGTAGGTGGAGAGGGTTGTCTGTGTACATGAGGCAATGTCTACATTGCCTCAAGATGTCCAGATTCATCAGATAGACAGGAGAGAACACTGGTAGCTGACCCTTGGACATGCCTGAATATAAAACTAATTTCCCCTAGATAAGTGAGGAAAGTGAGTACAAGAGCTATTTTCCTATAAGCAAGTGAGAAAAGTACATACTAAAACTGTTTACCTCTAGGTAATGAGGAAGACTGAGTGCTATAGTAATTAGTAGCTTATGTAGTGCTTACAAGTTCTGAACAAGTGCTGAGCATGAATAAGCAATCCAGATAGGGTCTTGGATAACATAAACACACCGTCCCCCCCCCCCCAACAGGTACACAATCATATATCCATGTACACTACAGAGCCCCTGTAACCACAACTATACAGGCTGCACTCAGGCTGCATGGGACCTGTCCACATCCCAGGTTGTATCATACACATATGGCAAAACAAGTTGCTCTCCACATACACATCATGTAAAACATAGCTTCATGTCAGGCTGTGTACACACTGAATGGTGCACACCAACAGGTATGACAACCCACAAAGGGGGAGACACCACTGATAATGGGAAGTACTGCACTACTACCCTGCTGAGTCTGGTCTGAAAGGCCATGAACCTTGATCAAGTTATTTGATGTCAGCAGTACAGATGTAGATGACAGTAAGGTTTATTTCACACTGCATATCATAACCTTGCCAGGTCATAGGACATAATCATCCATACTGTGTTCGACCTACACTCAGTATACTAGATGTACATTCCTATGTCACAGGAGTGTTTTGCAACAGGACTTCTGGCAGAACCAAAACTACAGAAGGTGTCTGAATAATACATGCACATCACACCAGTGCCAGCTACAGTAAGACAGGGTTAATATTAATTAATGTACTCCTCCTCATTGTAGTCCATACCACAAAGACTAACAGAAGGCATCTGCCTATTGAAGTATGTGAATGACTATGACATAGGAGCAATAGCTGACTCAGAGTGTTGTGGACAACATACAGAAGGGGCTTTGTGGGTGAGGTGTGTGACATATGATCACAATCTGACAGCTACATATTGCATTGTCACCCCTATGTTAATAACTCTGTACCCATAAACTACCACCTAGGCAGCGGCCAACATAATGGACACTGTGCATAAGGGATGCAGCTGGGAAGTTGTCTTTCCTGTGATAGTTATGTCACCACACCTGTCAGGTAGTCTTATGTGGCAACCCTAATCATGACATGAATACAGAGATCATTGTCCAGCCATACACAACACTCAAGTGACCCATATCAGCTCACATATTTCCTTTAAGGGGTATTGGCCATGTTTAGATGGCCTACACCAGCCTTCCCATTCCACATCTCCACTATGTAGCATGATGCCTACCCTGAATAAATCCATGTCCAACCCAGGGATGTTGGAAATGTTATACATACACATCCTGATCTCAAACACATACTTCATGGACATCCATCTTCCAAGTACTAGGATCACCACATGCTGGACAGATCCTTGTCCCATACACTTTACATAGTCCTGCCATACTATGCATTCCTGTCCAGAAAAGCTGCACATCATCCCCCTCTCAGACATGGTGTGATGACCACATGGTAAATGTATCATTAACCCTGTGGATCAGTTATGTGGCACTGCTCCATCTGGCCCCAGAGACCCGCCTGTCGGCTACAACTAGGTAGCCTTTCATCCTAGATTCATACATGGCCCAGGGCATATAGCCTACTAGTTGACTTTGACTGTACATGTTATAGTTGATATCCATCCCTGCAAATACCATCTGGCTAGCCAGTGTCCCATGTGTATCACTAGTGCAACACAGGTGATACATGGCAGGATGGTGAATTGCTGTACAGTGCCGTGTAGATGTATATGGCAAAACCCATACATGTAAACCCTTCCATGAGCAAGTCTGCAGGGTCACAGGTCATGTCCGTTAAGGCAGTGTAAGTCTTTATATGTGACATATACACAGCATCAAGGTCGACTGCATTAATGTGAACACATCCAGCCATGTGCTGATAGGTAGGAACACCAGTACAGGCAAACAGACATGCCCACATCAAGACAGCATCCACATGGAGTATGAGCAATGTAATCAGGTAACACACACACATATATGGTGATAATATCCAATCACCATTGAGTGTCACATGTGTATGACACAAACATGTCAGTGGTATCAGTGTCATGTAGATTTGCAAAGACAACTATTTAATCATAATAAATGTGATACACATGTATGTTCAGCTGTTGACCTGTCTCAATCATTATGTCTTCCAGATATGCTGTGTGCAAGGCTACCCCCTTATACCCGCTTGGAGGATGAGGCCCTCATCCCATACCTACATGACAATCATAATATCCTGTTCAGCCATGTGCCACAGGATGCACAGCAGCAGGATTCCCTGTGGATGGAACTTCGCAGGAGGGTTAATGATGTGGGTGGCCACAACCGCACATACCAGCAGGTGCTCAAACACTGTACAGACCTCATTAGATGGGCGAAACAGCTCCCACTCACACGTACCGAGGAGCTACTGGCCAACCTGGGGACACCTGCAAAACAACATCCACAAGCCTTAACCAATATTGTGGAGGTGGGTGTCTCTCAACCACCGAGCCTGGAGTTGCCTGGTACATCACTACTGCACCTATAACAACTATATTCCATATAGTTACATGTGTCACTGTACAATATGTAATGTAACACCATATGCAAGGCATGTATACACACATGCCGCATGCTATAGTATGCTACTCTATGTATGCACACATGTGCATACACCATAGTATAGTCTATTGTACTGGTGTATGTGTTAACATGCACATTGCACCCTGTAGCTATCATACAGGCGTGGATAATGCTCATACTGCTGTGTTACTCCTATTTAGGTACCTCTGGTGTTCCGCTGTGACAGCAGCCCGTTGCTGGTAAGACTGTTATTATTTATCAGGCATCTTAATGCACAGATCTATCTGCCATGTAGCCATTTACCACATGCACACATAATGTATGGTCCTGTCACAATATACAGGTCGGAACTGCAATGCATCACAATGGCTACCCATGTGCAATACTTGCAAACTATGTGAAACACCGACATGAATACAAAACTCTTCGCAACTCAGTAAAAAAGCTTATCTCAGCTGACCGTCGCACCTACTTTGTTCAACTTCAAGGCAACCATAGTACCAACCCACAAAAATTCTGGAGAGGTATAGCTACCCTCTTAAAACCTGGTACCACAGAAAACCCCAACCCTTCCCCAAATGTACAAGACTCTGATCTTGCTACTCAATTCAATTCTTTTTTCATTGACTCTATTTCCAAACTGACCTCTTCTTTTTCAAATAACAATCTGCCTCCTAACTCCACTTCTCCTCTCTCAGCCCCCCTCCCTAATCCTTTCTCCCATTCTCCTCACACTCAACCCCCCCCATTTTTCATTAAACCTATACCCACATCTACTATAAGAAAACTAAAACCTTGCACCAATGCCCCTGATAACATTCCCCCATTCTTCCTCAGCATAGCTGCTGATGCCATTGCCCTCCCTATCAGCATCCTAATCAACCGCTCTATCCAGGAAGGTCTTGTTCCTGAAATCTGGAAAAAAGCCTACATCATTCCCCTGCACAAAGGTGGAAATAATACTAACATTTCCAATTTCCGTCCCATCGCTATTCTCTCTCCCATTTCAAAGATCCTAGAGAAATGTATCCACCTTCAACTCCTCCCCTATCTCTTAGACAATAACCTATTAACCCCCACCCAGCATGGCTTCAGACCCCATCACAGCACTATGACTGCCCTCCTTTCCTTCCTTGAAACTGTGAATAAAGCTAGAGATTCTGGCGTCACTGTATCTACCATCCTTCTCGATCTCTCTAAGGCCTTCGACACTATCTCTCATAACCTACTTCTTACTAAACTAACTAACCTAAACCTTTCCCCCTCCTCCCTCAAATGGTTCACCAGCTATCTCTCAAGCAGGCAACAAGCTGTCATATGGAAAAAGGCCACCTCCTCTTTTCTTGCCACCCCCACTGGTGTCCCACAAGGTTCAATACTGGGCCCCCTACTTTTCAACATTTTCATTAATGACTTTTACCGCTCTATCCCTCATGCTAACATTATCCAATATGCAGATGATTCCACAATCATCTGTGCTGCCCCATCTATACCAATCCTCTTAAAACAAACTCAGGATGCTTTCTCTACCACAGAACTATGGATGAAAGACAATCATCTAGCACTCAATGCTGCTAAAACTAAACTTATGATCTTTACCTCTTCTACAACCAAGTCTTTTGACCGAAACGTATTCTCCATTACCAGCCAAAATTCAACACCTCTAGAGTTGGTAACTGAAACTAAACTACTAGGAGTTCAAATAGATGACAAGCTCAAATTCAACTCCCATCTACTACTAAACATAAAAAAAACCCCACCAAAAACTTGGCATGCTCTATCGACACAATCGGTTCCTCACCGCAACTACTAAACTTACTCTTTCTACTTCCTTTCTCCTACCCTCCCTTCTCTATGGAGCCCCTCTTCTAACAAACCTACAGTCATCACTCAAAACCAAATTGTCCTCTTGTTACAATAAAATAGCCAGATTCGCTACTAGCAACAAATCCTCAACCCATCACTGTGAATCTCTTCACAAACTAAACTGGCTTGAACTTCCTAACTACCTCTCCTACACTCAGCTCACCTATGCTCATAAACTCATTTTCCAACCTTCCCTCTGTCCCTCTCTCTCCACTACCTTTAAAATGCATCACACACAAAGGCTTCCCAGATCTAATAATCAAAACCTTATAGAAGTGCACAGACCACTCCACCCCCCAGGACAATACCTCCTATCACACTCTCTTGCACGCCTATGGAACTCCCCCCCCCCCCCATTCGTACCACTTCTAGCCTCCCATCCTTTAAAAAATCTCTCCACTCTTATCTAACTTCCACATGGGAATGCTCCTGCTCCCATCCCTCATAACTTACACTTACTTCTACAATGTTCCCTTCCTTTCTCTCAATTCCCAGGTTACAAATTCTTGTTTCCTTCTCTTATATAACTCCGTACTGATATCCAGCAACTCCTTCCTTTTGGAAAAAAAAAAAAAAGTTTTAACATTGATTGAAACAATTTTTATCACCCAGTTTTTACCTATGTAGTCTTCATACATTTTATGTGTGTATATCAATTTTAGTCTCGCTTATCTATGTAACCTATGTAATCTACATTTGTTTATTAACCTGTGTGCAAATCTGTATGTGGAGCTTTTCTCCCCAGGACTCCATTGAAAACGGGTTCTTCTGGCCCAATGGACTATCCTGGTTAAACAACTGCAAATAAATAAATAAATAAATAAAATAAATGAAACCTCACAAACTGCCATTGCCAGATGTGTGGATAGCTGTGCATACAATGGTGGAGGTGCTGTTCACTGTAGGGACATGAACTACAGATCAGAACTACACATGTGGGGAATACAAACAGTACTACACAGTGAGCTGGAGTATGGCCAGCCCACATGATTCACTGGTGTGGATCATAGCCTTGCTATGAATGTCACACAATGTGATGTGCTATCTTGACATGTCCATGACATCTAGTGGCCTGGCTGCAACACTGCCTAACTATCCTGAAAAACATATCCCACATACCACCCTTTGTCTGCATAACCCTGTCGTCAGTGGAGCATATAAAATCTATGGGTGTATGTTATATGGGACAACAAAGACATGTGAAATAGACATCTGTCACAATAATTTGGCCAAGACATGTACACACATGGCCATGAAGGATGGCCAGAGACATGCAGCAACACATACACGAGATGTGATGTGCTTGTGTGTGCACCCTGTCATACATTGGCTCCATGTGGCCCAACTATGGCCTTTGTGGAATGGTTATATTGCAGACGTGGAACACTAGACATCCTACAGGCCTGTGCACATCTTGGGTAGGAGTGATATCAATCCACCACATAAGATGTGTTGAACATCTCGAGTGTGTCACAACATGACAGCAGTCACCTGTACAGTATCCACATCAGCCCACAGATACAGTACATTACCCTTGCTGGTGTCAGACATCAATGTCATCCTTGCTCCTCATGTGTGTGTGTGTGTGTGTGTGTGTGTGTGTGTGTGTGTGTGTGTGTGTGTGTGTGTGTGTGTGTGTGTGTACACAGATGTCATGTGGGACATGGTGTACTGACGAGTTTGCCATGTCTGGCCATAGTTGCCAGGCAGCAGCAATATGGTTGCAGATGTGCAGGGGTGTCATCCATATACCCTTCAGTGACCTGTGTCACACATTCCACATCATGGTTTAGTGTGTATACACCTCAGTGACATGGGTCACATTCCACAGTATATATGTATTGTATCTGAACACAGTCATGGCTATGAACTGTGTCTGTAACCCACACTGTATAGCAATAGAGATGCCTCATGATTCCCTGCAATGGCCATGCACATCAGCTAAATGTGCAATATATCTGTAGGGCGGTCAGACAACACTGCATTGGGACATCATTACCCCACTGTATATTTGACGGGATACCATTGTGTTAAACATGTATGCATGTCATTGCACACAGCAGATCACATGACATACATGTGATTATTAAGGTCATATGCCACACTTCAGGCAGGTGTACTGTTAACCTGTGCTGGTCTACATGGTGTAACACAGGGATGTATGCTAACTACTACTATGATTGTGTAATTTGCATGCCTTCTGCTATGACACATGCATGCTGTTGTGTGCAACCCAGGGATGTATGATAACTACCACTATTATTGTCTGCACTGCATGCTGTCTACTGTATCACATACATGTTGCATGCCTTCTGCCATATCACATGCATGCTGGGTGTCATATTACATGCATGTTGGGTGTGCCGTCTGCCATAGCACATGCATGTTACATGCCTTCTGCCATATCACATGCATGTTGGGTGCCATAGCGTGTGTGTCTGTGTGTGTGTGTGTCTGTGTATGTGTCTGTGTGTGTGCATCTGTGTGTGTCTGTGTGTGTGTGTGTGTGTGTGTGTGTGTGTGTGTGTGTGTGTGTGTGTGTGTGTGTGTGTGTGTGTGTGTGTGTGTGTGTGTGTGTGTGTGTGTCTGTGTGTCTGTGTGTGTCTGTCTATTGTATAGATTGTAATGTACAGTTCTTGTCTGCCCCTCACAGGTGATGTAGGTGCATTCCCCTCCTGCAGTCTATCTGATGTTAGTATCCCCCACAGTGATGATGAACATATGATTGAGGCACAGACAGGGTTGTCAGGGGCTGAATCTGTGCCATTGTCTGCCATTCCACCTATATCCCCCTCATCCACGCACACAGATCTCATGCCTCCACATATCCCCTCACCAGTGGCCATAGAGGAAGGACAGTTGGTGTGTGGTAGCTTGGAACAGGAAAGTGTGGGGGCTATGGAAGGTGTGCCTGCACACCATGGTGTCAGCCAACTGACTGGTGATGCCCCACACAGGCACGTGGCCAGTGCTGCTTGCAGGAGGACCTCTGGCCAATATGCCCCTGCAAGACAGAGCACAGCAGCTGGTGTCACCAGATGCATGTTTCAGGCTGTAATGGAGGCACAAGCATGTGCTGAATGGCACAACAGAGAAGATCAGAGGTTTTAAAAGGCTGCTGTCCGTTCTTTAAACAACAACATCCAGGCAATGGTAAATGCTCAACAGCAGATTGCTGAAGCTTTGGATAGATGACTGGGTGACATGGTTGGAGTCCTTGACCGTGGCATGACAATCCATGAGTGTGAGCTGTCTGTGTTGGAACATCTGGTAGGAGTGAGGCATCGGGCATGTGGATGTAGGCCTGCTACATCACCTATTTCAGGTCTACATGCCCACTCCCATAGTGGCAGGAGCAGCAGCAGTGCAGCTGGTGCTGTGCTGGCCACACCAGGACACAGCAGGCCACATGCATGTGGCCCTGGATGGTCCCAACAGAGACATAGCTCCAGTGGACATGTGTCATCAGACAGTACCCAATCTGAATCTCTGCCTGGTAGTGCCCATGTAACCCCTGGCAGGCATAGGTCACGTGTCCATGGCCGGACACCGTGAACTGTAAAACCTGGCCTGTACAGTCTGCAGCTGTCAATAATACCCCTGTGTAAGCCAGACACATGCCAGAACTGTGTGCATACATACACGCACACACCAGAAACATATGTAGGGCACCGCAACACACACATGCATAACATCAGTACATGTGCAATTAGATCAAAGGCCCTAACCCACACACATGATGTCATCCAATGGTGCAGCCTAGGCCTCTGGCAAACATTATCATCCAGTGCATATGATGATGCCTGTGCCACATCCCTGTCATCCACACCATCGGTGCAGGGACATGCTCATATGGTCTGATGCACAGGGTGAACAGACTAGGAAGATAAGTGTAGATTACAATTGTGTACTGTTGACAGGCAGCAGACATACCATGTAGTACAGGTGTACAATGTATTTCGTACTGTTAACAGTATATGTCTTATGTAATAACAGTAACTGCATGTTGGACATAATGTTCTGCTTTCCTCCTTCAGGTCAAATTGCACGTGCCAGTGGAAGTCAGTGTTTGCAGTTAGTGTCCCATATGTAAATGTGGACTACTCACAGGTATGTATGAATATACCAGCATGCACCTTGCAGCTTCCACATCACAGTTAGAATATCCCGTGTTCCAAACACATCTACTGAGCCAACAGCATGATAGATGCATATTACACTACTGTGGCTACAGACGTGACATCCATACTGGGTGACATCACAGGTAAAGTTACATGGAGTGGTGAGGTAAGAGAGCGGTCTAGCTGATGACAAGGGTAAAGGCCAGTGGGAAGTGTTATGCCTCATTGGAAAGCAGTAATACACGTTCCCATGACAGGATGCCAACACACAACTGCACCCACACACACTTAGGTATTGACACACATGTATTCAGTGACACAGTAACACACCCACACACTCACGGATTCACTGACACAGTAACACACACTCACACGCAGTTGCTACTGTTGAGGTGAGGACCCCTGCCTATGTGCAAATCATCATTACAGTACTGTGTACCTACATGACGCACCACAGAGAATACACATGTACAGGTAGTCAGTATGGCCTAAGATCGGGGACATCAACACGGATAGTTGATTGCATTGCCTGGATGGGGGAGGGGACTCATCAGTTCAGTATGGTAACATACATCCTCACTTCAGGGACCACAAAGTCATACACACACACACACACACACACACACACACACACACACACACACACACACACACACACACACACACACTGTGGCATTCACTATTGAATACACCTATGTCACACACGCACACAGATACCTCACATGTGTGAGATACACACCCTTGCCTATGTCCTGCTTTCTACATTGCAGTCTGTACAGATATCTACAACAGTGTACAGGAGAGTGAGTAACAATTGAGATGTATTCCCCACCATAAGTGACATATATGGACACACACGCAACCACACATGCCAGTACTGTGAATCAAACACCTGCCTAGCTCATGATATATATGACAGACTTACAGCAGTATTGCACACATTACAAAGTGTACTGACGCTTCCTTTGGCAACAGTGCTGATATATGCACATGGGAGGTCTTAACTGTTACAGGTGTCAAGTGATTTACCTTCAGTGTCACCTTGACCGCTGTCTTTGTTGTGTGTGTTGCCCTTCAATTAACAAAACCATTACTTACCGATTACACATGTTATTGTAGGACCGCTTGTGACACACCTATGAGCTGTCCTCAGCAAACATCCTTCTGCAAGGATGTCCCACCACTTAGTTATTTCCACAAATCTGTCCATACCTGAGGTACATTTTTCCGTACATCCAGCATATCACCATATACAGTTGGCAATGTTGAGGCTGCGTTGCAACTGCATGATGTATTAAGATACATGTTACCTGCATACATCAGCAACTGCACATGCATGGTATCTGAATACACACCACTACATGTACATGTGTGTAGGTCCTACAATCCTGTCATTTGGGCATGTTTGTAGGCACTGCAATTGGTGGACATGTGTAATGACATACATGGCACATGGACTGTTGTATGATATGATAGGTGTAATTGGTGACCGATACAGAGGAAATGTTACCTCTGTCAACATTGATATCACACCTTATGTACTGTTAGCATTCAGCAGCCATGGACCTACATTCCATGTGCATGTGTGTAATGGCTGTAGCCACCTGTCTGCTATTTACATATATGTTGTGTGTGTGTGGCATGTACATATCCAGGGCAGGTACATGTATGTCATATCCAAAGATGATGGTGTTTACTGGTGTACAGCAACAGTCATCTGCTAATGCTGTAAATAACCGAGGGCCCCTGGTATGTGTACATCTGACCTGGTTACAGACAGTGGTATCATTGCATTGCATAACACATGATGCAACAGTGTCAGTACATGGGTACTCTACACAATTGATGTAGAGCTTGGTACAGTCCACTGGTCAAGGGTCACATGGTGGTGTACTATTATATGTCCTACCACAGGTATGGATGTGTGTTGGTGGTCTGAGGTTGTGTCTAAGGTTTACATCCTAGAATGCAGCATTTGACATTGTGTCCTGCACCTGACTCATCTGTGATGCCTTTTGTGGGAGTACTGCTCAGTACATGAGTGGCCTCTATGTATGTGGGGACACCACCACCTGGAGCTAGTGTACCTGTGTTATGGCCCACGTGTCTGGTTCTGAGGTATATGGTGTTAGTGCTATTGTGCACTACAGAACCTTCAGCCAGGTGTTCCTCACTGCACAGATGTCAGTACTCCCCATTATTGGATCTACAATGAGCAGCTGTGATTATGGATGCTACACGTCTAGCACTGGTTAGCATAAGCATACAATGCAGTTGTCCTCTAGGTGTCAAGGTGTTGTCCTGTGTTTAGGACATTTGCATTGGAATGGCACTATATGGGCGAATGCGACTTAGGTATTATCCCCACTCCCTTGAATCATGAATGCATGGGATATGTGACAAAGGCCTGTCTACTTTCAGTCATGTCATCCCAGAATAACAAACACTGGATGACCTCGTAATTACAGCAGGACATTGGCTCATTGTGTTGGTCATGCAGTTGCCACTCCTAGCAAGGCTCATTGTGTTGGTCAAGCAGTTGCCACTCCAAGCAAGACATCACTGTGAGTGGTAGTATTGTCCTTGGTATAGAATGGTACATCTAAGGTGATGGACAGCAGCAGATGTTGTGTATAAGACCAGTGTCAGATATATGTAGAGCAGCATTCCTGCTAACAATGACAACTACTAATGCCAGAGTCCATTACAATGTGTTCTTTATGTCTAACTGTAATAGCATGACCACTGTGGCCTTCTGTGTTTAGAATCAGAGTGCATCTCAGACTGTGCTACTAAGTGTATGAGCATGCCCAGTATAACGTTGTGTAGATGGACGCATATTGCATTCCAAACAGCCCTGTGCTACTAAGTGTGTGAGCATGACTAGTGACACCTTGTGTTGGTTATGTGCCTCTATGTGTATGGGCATGGCCATTGTAACCCTGTATAGTGATAGTAGTCATTCATTCCACAGATGGGCATACTCAGGTGAGAATGGATTCCTACTTTAAACACACAGGTTCACAGGTATGTACATCTTAACTGCCAGCATCCCTGTTGATGTCTGCATTCCTCGAAGGTCATAATGACAGCTTGAAATGTGTAGTCTGTGTGGCGCTACTCGTAACTATGTAGTATTGTAATAGTGATCTGTGGATAGGCAGGTGTTCTGTTCTCACCACTGGCATGTGTGTGTGTGTTTTTGTGTGTGTTTGTCCCTGTCTGCCTGAGGACTGAATAATGCTTTTAGACTGCTCACACTCCATACAATTCCTATACCCACCTTTGGCAAGGCTGATGATGTCACCCACCTAGAAATACACCTCTGGGAGTGCTGTGACCCAGTAATCTCAGTAGTGCATTCTGTAACTGTGTAATGCTGTAGAGTGATAAAGTAGTTAGGTCTGTGTTCTAATCCTAGACTTGCCAAGTGTGTATGTGTGTGTGTGTGTGTGTGTGTGTGTGTGTGTGTGTGTGTGTGTGTGTGTGTGTGTGTGTGTGTTTGTCTCTGTCTGCCTGAGGACTGAATAATGCTTTTAGACTGCTCACACTCCATACCATTCCAATACCCACCTTTGGCAAGGCTGATGATGTCACCCACCTAGAAATACACCTCTGGGAGTGCTGTGACCCAGTAATCTTGGTAGCGTGTTCTGTAACTGCGTAATGCTGTAGTGTGATAAAGTAGTTAGGTCTGTGTTCTAATCCCAGACTTGCCAAGTGTGTGTGTGTGTGTGTGTGTGTGTGTGTGTGTGTGTGTGTGTGTGTTTGTCCCCTTCTGCCTGAGGACTGAATAATGCTTTTAGACTGCTCACACTCCATACCATTCCTATACCCACCTTTGGCAAGGCTGATGATGTCACCCACATAGAAATACACCTCTGGGAGTACTATAACCCAGTAATCTGGGTAGCGCATTCTGTAACTGAGTAATGCTGTAGTGTGATAAAGTAGTTAGGTCGGTGATCTAATCACAGACATTCCAAGTGTGTGTGTGTGTCTGCCTGCATGAGACAAGTACAGTGCTTTGTAGAGTATGCACTCTCTGTACAAATCACATGACCACCTTTGTCATTCCTGCTGTTGTCACCCACCTAGGTATACACCTGTAGGTGTGCTGCAACCCAGTATTCGCTGTAGCACGTGCCCTAAAAGCATATTGCTGCAGTGTGATACGGTAGGCAGGGGTTTGTATACATGACATGGCAATTGTGTGTTTGTCAGAGCCTGTGTAGAGGTGGGTGTGAGTGTCTTACCATTGGACATGTTGGTGAGTGGATTTTGTAGTTTTCCTATATGGTGTCCGTCTTATGACATATTGGCCACCTCATGAGGAGTACAGCTGTCAGTCAGCCACGGGACTGTGTTGGCAAGCCATACCCCTACATCTGGCAAAAGGCCTGGTGAACAAAGTATGCAACTCTACTAGTATCCGGTATATGTCCTGCACCCATGTGCCATGCACAAACAAACTTGTCTAGGATATCCAGCTATGTTGCTATTACCATGCACATTGATGACAGATAGTAGGCATGGTGTGAATGCAGTGACCTGCAGAGGACATGGCATCCTGTACAGTGGTACAATAGGCACATATATGCGGACATTGTGCCTTCACTATGTTCCCCACTGGATGCCTGCAACATATGTGGTGCCATCAAATGTGATCCACAGAGGCCATACAATGCCGTACACATGTGCCGTGTATGGACCAATGCCACTGACACCAGGGAATACCTGCATCATACCATCAATGCAGGTGCAGGGTCGACCTGCTCACTATAAGCAGGTTTCATCACACCAGGCCAGTATTGGCCTATCGGGGGATAACAGTCTGTGTACACAACATGTGCCTGCCAAACCAGGTACACCTGTATGTGTCACTGTACAGTATTGTGGGACAAGCACATCCCAGGCAATGTCCATGTGAAGGACTATCAAACACAGACATAGCATGCATTGCAAAGCTATGGCCATACACGTTGGTAACCAGGATGTCAGGGCAGATCATGCAGTACCCATCTGTGTGGGACATTGCAGACACTACACCCCTGCACTGCACACCATTGTCGGGTGACGTGATGCCAAGGATTACCCCTCACCCAGCCTTGTACAGCCATCTTGCACAGCCAACCACTACATACCCATGAAGCAATGCATACATGCATGTCAGTACTGGCACCTTGTGTCTGTGTGTGGATTATGATGCTCCCAACCACAGTCACTCCCAATATAACCCTCGTTGGCATAACAACAGATGTCAAACACTTTCACTTGCCCTAGCCCATAGAACCTCCAGATATCCACTGTGGTGCATGTAGTCCTGTGTTTTACTGCAGTGTGGCAAACTTAGTAGTTAGGTTGTGTATTTGTGGCCCTGGCAAAGAGTGTTAATGTGTGTCCATTAGAGAGTGTGGTTGTGGTGACAATGGCATCCGTTCACGTGGACAGCCATGTGTGCCACACCTAATGTATGTCTACTATATCTCTGTTGCAGATGTCACTCACCTACACACATATATGTTCTTACAGCACAGCAACATGTTGCCTTTGTGGCACATGTAGTAACGTCATGCACATGTAATAGTAATGACTAGTCAGTAAGGGGTTTGACCCCTGTACTGTTAGGCATGTGGCAGGTGATGCTTAGGGTTAAGTCTCCAAGCCCTTCCCGGGTGTACTTTGCCTGTCCCACCCACACACTCTCTGGTGGATGTGAAGGTGTACACCTGCTCAGCAGCAGCATGTGTATTGTAAGTGATGGACATGATCAGGTGATGGCCTCTGCACCTATTGCAGTCCTCTTCTAGCTGATTGCATGTGGAATAGCTGTGATGGTGTTCCCACAGCCTGATAAACACAGTAAACTATCTAGGGAAAACATGTTGGTATTTGGCCATGACAGTCACTGTGAGTGGTACCTGGATGTGGTGTTCTGACACGGCATCACAGATGATATCTGGATGTCCCTCAAACATTATACACAGTGGGAAATAGTCTAAAGACAGGAGGGTGATGTGCCACACATGACTAAAGCATGTAAGTGTAATGGCTATTCTGCATGTTTTAATACAGACATGACAGTACTCTGTTCATGAGGGACCTCCATCTGTAGGGCCATCTGTGAACTGGTCAGTGTGTGCAACCATTTGTTTCCTGTGTTACACACTGAACACACATCTGTGCACAGCAGAAGCATAGTGTGAAGATTGCAGACAGTACATGATGATAGAGATATGTTACTGCCATCGCATCCCTGACTGGACATGTGTCACATGAAACAGTGATATGAAAGACACTGTCTGGGGTTCCCAGTGACAAGCCAATAATAGGCAATTGTTCATAGCTGGGGTCACACGTCTACTACACATACACACTGTATAGATGGCATACACTATATATGCATGTGTTGTGCTCCCTCTGCAAATGTATACCATCTGTTGTGTTGGGTTGATGGTGAGATATGCATACTGTTGTAGGTAATCCATTATGCTGGTGTCTATCACTAAGCCATATGTGGGTTTAAACTGCAACACCATAGGCTGAATGGGTTGGGAGATCCTGGCAGAACTTCTTGTCCCACTTCAGCTGACTATGGCACCGAGCACTAGCACATCTGGGGCCCAGCCTTGGACATCAACCTCTGTTGGCTCTGCACCACCTTCTAGTGGTACCACCACTGAGGATGGAGCATGTCCCCTGGGATCAGGACCAGACAGGTACATGTCTGCTGTTGTGCAGTCCTGGACGTGTTGCATTGGGGGCTCACTAAGGGGTTCCGAAGCCAGATAAGCAAGCTCAAGGGCGGAGTGTCAAATTTACAGGGTGATGCTGCCCCTCCTGGAGAGCCCGCAGCACTGCCTCCTTTGCAGCTGTTTAGGTGCAGTTGTGGCTGCCTATGGCTGGGGACCTCCATTCCACTGTTTCCATGGGCTTGTGAATGCCGAACACCCATCCCCTTCCAGGGAGTATCCCCCAACATGTGTCATATATCAACCCTGTATGCTGTCATGTCTTTGATCCTACCCTACCTATCCTCCACGGCCATACCTACACTCCTTCCCCTACATTTGACCCTCACCTACGGAAACATAAGGCATTGGATCCTAGGACAACATCTGCCCTATACATAGCTGTCCATTTCACACACGTGCCCACTGGACACATGTAACCCTTGTAATATGCATCACAACATACTCTTATTATCCTCAACCCTGTCCCTCAGGCGCAAGATCCTGGTATGCACATCACTCCTAAATGGTCCAGGTACATGTGATGAGGATGACCCCAGTGTACACACAACACAACCAGTCCCTCTATAGTTACCCCATTTACCTTTATCATGACAACGATGATGTTGCACACAGCACCTTGTAAGAGTACTGTTCACACATAATGATTGGACAGGTACTGCTGAGTTAATGTACATTACATGCACAGAATGATGTATACGGCCAATGTACAACTATTTGCGTGTATGAATGACACATGTCTGTATGAGGGAGTCTTGAGATCACATAGAACAACACCACTACATAATACAGGTGTCGTTGGTGTTTCCGGTTTTATTCGTTTGTAATGCTTTGTTGCCACATGGTATTTTCCTGATATATCTCTATATATGTATGTACCTATATGCTGGACATAAACACTCACATATACATCTACATGATGGGATACATTCCTATACTGTTGAATGAATGTGCTGTATGATATGTTTGTGGTACTGTCCATTGTCTGTATATCTGCCATGGAGTTTTGGTAAATCACATTAGCTGTGTGTGCAGGATCCTGGTTCTGAGCCTTGCAGAGGACTTTTATTTAGTTGCAGGGCAGAACAAGGCCATTGGATATGGAAGGAGTAAGGCACATTAAAGCAGTTGGGAGTGGGTGTGTGTGGGTTTGCGCGGTGTTAAGCACTGCTGACCTCTGGTTACAGCTTCTTACACTCGATTAGCCTCTACATTGCTTTACCAGTGCAATACTCGCATACTGGTAGCCAAACAGGCTTACACCCGCTCGATCCCGCACTTGCAAATTCACCGACATTGGTGCTTGCATCTGACACTCATACCCCTCGGTTGGAGCAAGGACCAAAATATTACCTTGTGATGCCTATTACATCAGACTACATGACTACATTAGGCGACGGCATGGCATTCGACTGTACGGAATCGGCAGCCTGTCCAGTGAATTAATCATATTATTTGTGTGTTCCTCATAGGGTGGCCATGGTGGTTCAGCGGTTAGCGTTGCCATCTCACAGCAAGAGGTTCTCTGGTTTGATTCTCGTCTGGGGTACCTTCTGTGTGGAGTCTGCATGTCCTCCCTGTGGTCGCGTGGGTTTCCTCCGGGTGCTCCGGTTTCCTCCCATATCCCAAAGACATGCAGTAGGTGGATTGGACACTCTAAATTGGCCCTAGGTGTGAGTGTGTGCATGTGTGTGCCTTCTGTGGAAGGTTGGGTGCCGGGCTGGCAACTCAACACTGTAAAACTCCACTGCCAATCATGAGCGGACAGATGAGCCACTGTGGCGACCCCTAACCGGGAAAAGCTGAAAGAAGAAGAAAAGATTTGTGTGTTCCTCATACAATCTGCTCCCGTCTGGCTGATACATGGGAACTGAGACTTTTCAATACAGACAAGTAATTGAGTTTAGGGAGCCACATCTGTCGGTCGAGTCATGCTACCGCACACCTATTATAGGTTTGCCACCTTTTCAACCAGCCAAGGTGGGACTTTAGGTTTATCATCTGTCCCACTTTGTGAGGGACAGTCCCTCTTTAGGCAGTTGTGTTCTGCAAAAATATTCAAGACATAGCAAATTTCCTGAGATTACAGGACAAAATTATATCCTAAGTTTCTTTAATAGTTGCATAAAACAATTATTTTATATATGAAACTTCTATATGTTATGTGAAGTAGCATAAGCAATTCAAATGTTACTAGAATAAGCTTTTATTTGTGCAAATAAGTAAAATTCTGTACTATGCATGGCTGTAGGTATGTTTTGTCCTGGAAAATCTGACATTTCTACAGAACATGTCCCACTTTGGGCATTTGAAAAGGCTATAGGACCTTTATGTACAGATGTCAGATTTTGCAGGCAAAACATACCCACAGCCAGTACAAAGGACTGTTTTGCCTAAATAAAAGGTTATTCTTGTAGCATTATAGTTGCTTATACTGTTTCTTATAACATTTAGGTGTTTCAGATACAAAATAATTGTTTTATGCAACTACTACAGACAATATAGGAAATCTTTGTCCTAAATCACAGGATATTTGCCATAATTACAATTAGTTTGCAGGACACAACTGCCTAAAGGGGAGTGTCCCTCACAAAGATGGACAGGTGGTAACCCCAACCTATTATTCTATCATCTTTCTAAGGTAGTCGGCAAAATATGTTCTTTCTCTCACTAGCAGACCTCTCATATGAATGGGGAAGAATGAACACTGAATCAGGGACACTGCATAACAACCTCAGGGGCACATTTAAAAGTGTGGTGCTATTAACTTGACACATTGACAGACCCAGAGTATATGTATTCATACACATTGTCTAAGGTACATGCTGTTTATGACTCTTACATGTTGTCATTATTCATTACGTGTATTCTGCCACATTTCCTCCTAATATCACTAGTTCTAGGAGAGTTTAGTTGGGACAGAGTTAGATTCTGATTTGTAATCACAGACATCCCTGGTAATCGGGGACAGTTCAATGGTATGGTCCCTATGTGTTCCGCCAATGGTTTACGGACTATCCAGTGGATGTGATCTTAAGGTTTGGGAGGTATGGGTGTCTGCTATGCCCACATTGAAATATTACTTACATCCAATGGGCAGGCCTAATACGGCTCTGCCAGCCAACACCTGCATGCCTAGGCCCATAATCACATACCCATAGTTCCCCTATCTGCCACTCCTCTACAGCACTCATCCTTAATGTGGGCGCAGGTGGGGTATAAACACACCCCTACACAGTGCCCACTCTCCCCATGTCAGGGCACATGTCGTACGTTGTGTTAACCCATGTGTTATCAGGCTTGCACAACCTACTGGCCCATGTACATCTACAGCCTGGTCGCATCAATCATTACAGGGCTTGGCTCCAATCACTAAAATTTTGGTGTCCCACAAGGGACATCGCTGTCCATGTTTCAAGTGTAGACCTTGCAGATCTTTCCCACTGGTAGTTTCCTGCCGGTGGTCTGGGAAGCAGTTCATAGGTTCATACTAGGCTATCTGCCCTAGGGCATTTATAAGCCTAGCCAGAATGTGTTTGGCTTTCGCCACCCATTTTAAATTTATTTTGCTATGCCCTTTTTCGAGGTTAGTATACTGTGCCTCTGTCTAACAGTGACACAGAAGTGATACCCGGGGTAAACCTACGATCTCCCATCCACTCATCAAGATTCCTCTTGAAGAGAGTCAATGAGGGACTCTGCCTAACCTGGAATGGGATTTTATTCCAGAGTGGAGGGAGCCTCTGGGTTATGAATCTGTCCCTCCAGCATGTCCTATTTATTTCAGTGCTGAGGTTCAAGTCTCTCGAGCGTGTAGCTCGATGGGATTTGGATTTTCTGAGGTGCAGCATGTCCATTAATTCCGGGTTGGACATGGCTTTATACGTCAGGCACAGATCGCCTCTGAACAGGCGGTATGCTACTGAGTAGAGCTGGAGTTTCTTTAACCGGGCAGCATATGGCATCTGTTTGAGCCCTTTGATCCTCTTGGTGAGGTACTTTTGGGGTCTTTCCAGTTGCTGCAGGTGTCTGGTAAGGTACATCCCAAAGGGGCATTGTACTCAATTATGGGCCTGATGAGGGATGAGAAAGAGGCACGATGGCGTCCCTGATCTAGATGTGAATCCCTTCATGATTAGGTGGGCTATATAAAATGTTTTTCTAACCACTTTGGCCACGTGGTTGTCAAATGAGAGATTGCTATCAACTTGGGTCCCCAGGTCCCTAATTACTTCTTCTGTACTTAATGGATTACCACCTATGTGGTAATTTGTGGGCACTGTTTTTGCCAAAGGGGATGACTATACACTTTTTGGCATTTTGCTTGAGGCCATGGCTCTGGCACCAGTTGTCTGTTTCTATGAGGCCCTTTTGGAGGATGCTTGTGTCGGCTGGAGAGTCGATTATGGTGCCCAGTTTGCAGTCATCTGCGAACTTGGTCAGCCACAGTCTTTCCGTGTTGGCCTGTACCTCTGAGAAATATATACCAAACAAGAGAGGTCCCAGGACTGAGCCTTGTGGGACACCACTTGTAACTAGTTTGGAGTCTGACATGCCTCCAGCAATTCTAACCATGTGGGTTCTGTCCTTGAGCCAATTTGCAATCCATCTAGTGACATAGGGGTTTATATTTAAGCTGGTGAGCTTATCTATAATGCCAGAGTGGGGTATTGTATTGAAGGCTTTTGCGAGGTCCAGGTAGGCTGTGTGGACCACCTTCCCCTCGTCAATGGCCTTGGTGACTGTTTCAAAGAAATCAACCAGGTTTAAGAGGCAGGATCTGCCCTTAACAAAGCCGAACTGGGTAGGATCCAGTGTTTGTAGGTCCCCAATATCTTTATTTATGAGGTCCATGATGATCCTTTCCATAGCTTTGCAGACCAAGCTAGTCAGACTTATGGGGCGATAGTTTCCAGGATCCGTTGAGGCACCACCTTTATGGAGAGGGACCACTGTTGCTGTACGCTACTCTTTGGGCACATATCCTGTAGTAAGGCTGAGATTGAACAGTAGTTTTATGTTTGGGTTTAGCTCTTCTTGGAGTTCATGTAGGGCTAGCCCGGGACACCGTCTGGTCCCATTGATGCTGTGTTTTTGCTTTGGAGGCGGCTCTTACCTGAGCATCTGAGATGTCAGGGGAAGCACTCTGCTGGGATAGATATTTGCCCTTTGGTGGGAGAAGTTTGCACTGAACTTGTCAGCTAGGATGTTGGCAATGTCTGTGGGTTCGGTGTATTTTTTGTCATTTTGGACTAATTCTGAGCATATCTGGGAATTACCACCCAGGTTCCTAACATAACTAAAGAAAGCCTTGTGATTATCCTTAGTGTCCTGTGCAATTTTTCTCTCAAAGCTGGCCTTAGACAATTTTATGTGTGCCCGTAGTTTTTTGCTAATACTGATCAGTGATGCCTTCCCTTTTTGGGATTTTGCTCTGTCATTTAGTAGCTTCCTCCTTCTATTGTATAGTTTGTTTATGGCTGGGGTCCACCAGACAGGATGTCTGCCTTTGGAGGATTGGGTCTTGGTTTTATTTGGGATTGCATGATCCATGCATTCCTGAAGGTGTTCATAGAATGCATTTATAAAGGATTCTGTGGTCTGGGCCGTATTTTCCACAGGCCCAGGGGCTTTGAAGGATTCCACCTCAGTTTTGAGGAGTGTGAAATTTGCTTTAGAGAAGTTTTTCACTGTGGTTTTCTGGGCAGGGGGTGGGATCGGGATGTAAATATCCAGTGAGATTAGTTTATGGTCTGATCTTACCAGTGAGGGATACACTTCTGGTCTGGAGCATAGAGTCCCCATGTTGGTGATGATCAGGTCCAGTATGTTTTCCCCTCTTGTGGGAGTGGTAACAAGTTGTTCCATAGCATTTGAGTTTATAAATTCTTGGAACCTTTGGGCTAGGGTGTTGGAGCTAGAGTAATGCTCCCAGTCTATGTTTGGGTAGTTGAAATCGCCCAATATAATGGTGTTTGGAGAGACCTTCAGTGGTGTATTTACCTTTATTGCATGTCTGTATTATGTCTCACCAGCCTAGCTGGGGGTGGGGTGGGCGGGAGACGTTTGTTTATTGGACATCCCACCAACATATGCCTGGACTGAACATATGTTACCTGTAACTGCTGTATCATATCCTAGGTATATACATGTGTATATTTACTGTAACATATATATATCTATTTACATTAATATATACAGATATATCTGCATATGTATACATACATGTATATTCATATCTTGCTGTAGATATATATATATATATATATATATATATATATATATATATATATATATACACACACACACACACACACATATATATATATATATATATATACATATATATATATATATATATATATATATATATATATACATATATATATATATATATATATATATATATATATATATATATATATATGATCTAACGACATATGTATCTATGGTTGTCTGCATATGTATAGATTCATATGTGGGTATGTATCTGTATTCTTTGTCTGTATGTATACATTCATACTACGGCGAGGGAGAAACATATCTCCTTCTTGCTATGGGTACATATACACACACATAGCTCTACTTATATACGTCTACATCTGGTTATTCCATTCCATGCCATGTAGATAACACTTTGCTTTAATGGGTCTCACAGTGAGTGTGGCTGCTCATTGGGTGACACTTCTGCCCAATGAACACATTCGCTTGCATCCCCCAGGCTGTCAATATTGGCCAACATCAGACAACACCTGCACACCTAGACTCATAAGTAGCTACCCATAATTCCCCCACCCTCACCTTCTCGACAGCACCCATCATTACTCTGGGACCTGGTGGGTTCTAGACACACCACTACATGCTGCCCACTCTCCACTTCACGGGACCCATTTCATACAATTGTCTTGGCCCATGGGTAATCTGGGTTACCCACCCTTGTATTCCAAGTCTGTATACACTGTGGACAAACTGGACAATCTATCGCATTCCTATGGTTTGGTCAATTTTTGAGGTGTCCCGCAAGGGACACTCCAGTATGTGTTCCATGATTAGAATCCACGGGTTTACTGTGTCCCCCCCAGGTGTATCCTGCCTGTGGTCTGGGGAGCAGTGGACACTTTACATTGCTTGCATGTATAGTTCCTGTGTCCGGCTGTGAGAGGGTTGGAAGGGCATGCTGCGTGTTTCATGTGTCTTGCCTGGGCTCCTCACTTCCATTGCCATAGCCTGTGAACAAATGTCATTTCTGTGTGCTTTATCCCATCATAGCTGTATATCTCTATATATCTACGCACACACACACACACACACACACACGTGTATATGTATATATATATATATATATATATATATATATATATATATGTATTTATATATATATATACATATATTTGTGTATATATATATATATATATATATATATATATATATATATATATATACGTATATGTATGTCTGCAACCATATATATATATGTGCGTGTGTGTGTGTCTGTAAACCAATACATTCCCCGCTCATGCGCACTTACACATGCATAATGGTGTTTATATATGCTTCACCAGCATACTAGTGCCTTATTCATTATGACACCGACACTTCAGTCCAGTTATCTTGTAGTCGGTATTTAGCAGGTTATACAGCGGACAGATGTCGCAATATGTTCATGTACAGATTATCGATGGTAATTGGAATGTGATACAGTGTGATTCGGTACAAGAATGTCTGTTCGTTAGGGGGTTGCTCTAATGAATGCACTATTACTGTGCTGCTCCATATGCATATATACCCTTATACCCATGGCTCCTGGTTCCCCAAACAAACCCCAATGCCTCCCTAACACTGCTGTCATCCATTCTCCTGTCAGATTCATGGTGTATCGACACCACTACACACTGGCCACACCCTACTCCTATAGAGCCATCCCATCAGTTTACTCACTCCACGTATCCTCCGACCTCCCATACATTTAGTCCACGAACATTGTTGACGTGAGCGACCAAAGGAATACATTTTGCTATTATTGGGCTGACTCACATGGGACACTCAAGTGTTTATGGCAGGATTAGACTCTAGACTTCATTACATCTTTACTCCCGTTAACATAACACTACAATTCATTAATATGTATGACAATGCAGTATCACACACGTTCAACATGGGAGCCTAGTTATGTACATGTTCAGCATATTTCTTTTACAATTAGACAGGTTAAATACTTGTCGTTGCCATACCGGGCAGATCACAGGAAGGATTCCATGTGTGGGGAAGCCCTCACATTGGATTATCATCAGCACACCACTGACTTTGGACGCTGTACACGCCTCTGCATTCTAGCAGTTTTGTCCCATCCCTCTTCTGCACAACCTATTATTCCATCTACTGTCGATGTTTGTATGTGCACATTCCTATTATTTATGTCAACAAATGGAATGCATGTGTTACAGAGAATGTACTTCTACATATTGTTGTCTGCATGTGTGCATGCATATATACCTATTACGAACTAGCTGACCTCCACGGGGCGGTCCAATTAGAACCGGGCCATCCAACCCTGGCACGCCTGGATCCAAATTGCATACCCATAGTTCTTCCACCCCACCTGTGTTGAATTTACAAGTGTAACTGCCATTATCCACTTGTTATCGCAGCCATGACAGACCTTTACACATTCCCCTCTCCAGAGCGTTTGGGGCCCTACACATATTTTTGGTACAAACGTCAAGATTTTGCAGGCTGACACATACCCACAGCCAGTACAAAGGACAGAACCTCACTTTTATGCCTAAATGACAGCTTATTCTTGTAGCATTTTAGTTGCTTATTCAGTTTCTTATAACATTTAGGTTTTTCAGATACAGAATAACTGTTTTATGCAACTATTACATAAATATAGGAAATATTTTTGCCATTAAATGTCAGGACATCTGCCATTTGACACTAATTGTACAGGACACAACTGCCCAAAGAAGGACAAAGTGGGACAGATGGTTACCCTATATGTATATATATAAATATATATATAAATATATATATATATATATATATATATATATATATATATATATATAAAAATATATGTGTGTGTGTGTGTGTGTGTGTGTGTGTACATATGCATGCATACATATCTATATGATTTAATTACTTTGATCATACTGTTGACTGACTGTGCTGTCTGCTATGTTTGTGATAAAACTGACTTAGGTACAACTGCCATGGCATATTGGTAAATCACATTGATTGTGATGTGTAGGGTCCTGGCATCGGGCCTGGCCGACATGGTTTATTGCGTTGCTGGGCAGAACAATGGCCATTGGACAAAGGGTGAGTACAACACTTTTCAGCTGCGGTTTTCAGACCTCCAAAGCCTATAGTCCTGGCACATACATGTATTTGATTGTCAGCGTGTTCATGTGGTCATCCGGGTTTAGGCCTGTCCGACTGGGGACCGGGACTGCCCTGTACCCATTTGAAAGTCAGATTTAGCATGTGGATAAGGGTACACCCACTGTTAGCATCCTACCTGTGGTTAGAGACACATGGATTTTAGCCACATCTGGCCAGCTTGATATGTCAGCACTAGATAATACGGGTGTCCCGCTGTTTTCCTTCACATTTGTTATGAATGCTTTCTTGTTCCCATGTTCGTTCTGTATATATATATATATATATATATATATATATATATATATATATATATATATATATATATATATATATATATATATATATATATATATATATATATATATATGTATGTGTGTGTGTGTGTGTGTGTAGGGTTGCCATCCTTTCAAATGCCCAAACTGGGACATTATTGGTACAAACATCAGATTTTGCAGGCCTGAACATACCCACAGGCAGTACAAAGGACAGAACCTCACTTTTTGGCCTAAATGACAGCTTATTCTTGTAGCATTTTAGTTGCTTGTTCTGTTTCATATAACATTTAGGTGTTTCAAATACAGAATAACTGTTTTATGCAACTATTACATAAATACAGGGGATTTTGTCATTAAATCTCTGGACATCTGCCATTTTACATTATCTGTACAGGACACAACTTCCCAAAGAGGGACTGTCCCTCGCAAATATATATATCTGTGTACGTACGCATGCATACACATCTATATGATTTAATTACTTTGATCATACTGTTGAATGACTGTGCTGTCTGCTAAGTTTGTGATAACATCGAAGTTAGGTATAACTGCCATGGCTTAGTGGTAAATCACATTGATTGTGATGTGTAGGGTCCTGGCGTCGGGCCTGGCCGACGCGGTTTATTATGTTGCTGGGCAGAACAAGGACCGCTGAACACTTTTCAGCTGCGGTTTTCCGTTTAACTGCCGATTCACTTCACGCAAAAACCTTCTACATTCTTACTGTGATACGTCACCTCGGTTCACATTTCAATGGTATTATATCATTATACAACATAAAATTAGCAAGATATGCTCATATACGGATTACGAGTCATATATGGTGTGTGCTGCAGTCAAATCAGCAATGTCTGTTCGATAGTTGGATGCTCTAACCACTACACTATTGGTGTTCTGCTTCATTTATATGTATACCCATGGCTCATAGTAACCTGAACACACGCCTCAACACTTCACTAACACAGCAGGCATCCATTTTCCTGTTGGGAAAACTTCACTACTACACATGCTCCATTCCCTACTGCTTTAGACACATCCCCTATTTTGGCTCACTCAAAGTATATTCGGACGTCCCAAGCTTATAGTCCTGGGACATACGTTCATATCATGGTCAGGGTGTTCAATTAGTCTTCCGATTTTTGGCTCATCCGACTGTTGACTGGGACTGCCCTGTACCTGTTTGAAAGTCAGACTTAGCATGGGGACATAGTTAGTTCCACAGTTCCATAGTTAGTTCCACTTTTAGCATCCTACCTGTGGTTGGGGATGCAGAGGTGTGCTCACCTCTGGTCAACCTGATATAACAGCACTAAATATTATGGGGGGTTCTGCTGCTGTTTCCCTTCACATTCGTTATGACTGCTATATTGTGCCCATGTTCATTCTTCATATATATGTATATGTATATATATATATATATATATATATATATATATATATATATATATATATATATATATATATATATATATATTTATATATATATATATATATATATATATATATTGGTCTGTACATACACATGCATATACACCTACAAGCTTATTTATATTTCCCATACCGTTGAATCACCACCACTTACTGTTGCGCATACAAGCTTGCATACCCACTTACGTCTAGGGTTGCCACCTTTGCAAATGGCCAAAATGGGACATTTTCAGGACACACATCAGATTTTACAGGCCGATACATACCCACGGTCATTACAAATGATAGAACTTTACTTTTTTGCCTAAATGAAAGCTTATTCTTGTAGCAGTTTAGTTGCTTATTCTGTTTCTTGTAACATTTAGATACTTTACATACAGAAATAACTATTTTATGCAACTGTTGCATGAAATATGGGACATAATTATTTCCTACAATCTCAGGAAGTTTGCTATTTTAATAATTTTGGTCAGGACACAATTGCCCGAAAAGGGACTGTCCCTCGCAAAGTGGGACAGGTGGTAACCCTACTTATGGCTGCTTTAAAGCGCCTTAATTACCCTATATCCAACTGCCACTATTGTGGCCTTCATATAAAATAGCCCTTGCATGGCTTGGACCCGGGAACAGGAACACCATAGTCACTGGTTTTACCACTAAACCATCCGTGATACATTCTCTATGGATGGCAATTAGGATATATGACTTTACTACAGCCATTCCACAGTACTGGCAACAAATGTGACAGTCGGGTGGTGTACATAGGTATAGTACATGTTACTATTCATACTTTTCTGAGACGCATATGTATACATTTGCAAGTATACATATTTATGAATTGGATACATACTTGACAACTACTTATATGCATGTATGTGTGATGTGTAGCTATGCGATAATGCACGTGGGGAGACGTGCATCACGATCAGGTGTTTAATCCTGGGTCGTAGGTTCTGCAGGACCAGCTGGAGGCTGAGCAGGGTTGTGGACAACTATTGCTCATACAACTTGTATCCAGATGTCTAGACATCGTGTCATGACACCAAGTCTAATCTTTAGAACAGATACTTATCCCCTGGGGAATATCCAAAAATGTCGGGGACCAATAACCTCGATTCTTTTGGATTTATGAAAATGAGGTAGGGTTTTACATGCAAGGGATAAATAGTTTGCAATCCTGAGACTGCCTAGGGTGAGACTGCCTACTAGATATGAGTAGGGGTCACTATGTGTGGATATGGCTGCGCCAAGCTAGCAGCCCGAGTATGGGTGGTTTTGGTGGATGTTCAGGAAGGGGGGGTGTGGTGTGTTGTGGAGGGGATGATGAGTATTCAATTATGTATCCAGGTGTGTTGGGGTTGGATGGCTCAGTTCAGGCCAGACCATTATGTGGGTGTGAGCCTTTAACGTTTCTGTACATGTGTATCGCACATTTTAATGTTCATATATTTGTGTGGTTGTGTTCTACAGTATGGCCTGTCAGGTTGTATTGTGGATGTGAATGTTTGTTCTTTGGTTTTCTTTCTGATTCACCCACTGCTCCCTCGTACACCTCAAGTTCACCTATTGTGCATCCGACCCAGTCTCCCCTTGGCGAATTATTACATTACCCGTCACCCCCCACCCATATTCCACACACTCCATCCATCCCTTCTCTGGTTGATGGCCCAGGCCATGGTCACGGGAACACATTGCATACACTACATATCTATGGTACCTGTATGGTTGTGAGGACTACCCTAGCATTTTTCACCTTCCACATGCTGTACATCATGCAAATAGGTGCACGCAAATACTTATCTTTCATGACATGGTAGGTAGACCCGGGTAATACTCGTTCATCTTTGGCCCATCCTGACAAGGATGACTTGGAACGTGAATGGACAGATATTGAATGAATGCTCTGACCACTGGTAGGGTTGCCACCTTTTCAAATGACCAAAATGGGACATTTTCGGGACACATATCAGATTTTGCAGGCCAACACATACCCATGGTCAGTACAAAGGATAGTACTTTAGTTTTATGCCTAAATAAAAGCTTATTGTTGTAGCAGTTTAGTTGCATATTCTGTTTCTTGTAACATTTAGGTATTTTACATACAGAAATAAGTATTGTATGGAGCTATTACTTAAAATATGGGACATAATTATGTCCTACAATTACAGGACATTTAACATTTATAATGGTTTTGGTAAGGACAAAACTGCTCAGAGAGGGGACTGTCCCTCACAATGTGGGACAGGTGGTAACCCTAACCATTGGGCTAGGCTTAGCAAATGGCAGTGGCACGCTAACACACTGTGTTTTGCTTCCACTTGGCATAACAATCAACACTACAATGGAATATGGGCACGGGGTTTTAAATTTCATTTGTTCGAGGGACGGGGACTCAATTTTCAGCTATGTGCCTTTCTGTTTACTTTTTATTTTGGTGTTCGCAAAACTGTCTTGTATGCTTTGCATACATTTCAGTATCCGTGGACACTGACAGGAGTGATTATTATTAGAGGCAGGCTGTACTAGTCAGCATTTTAGGTTGCGCATCTGCAGCCAACATGTTCACGCCTCCGTGCAGTGCTTAGACACGCCCCCTGCACTCACGCATGTTTCCTATGCACATGGACGTTGTGGCAGCATGCCTTCATTAATATGCATGTGGTACTGCTGTGCCATCTCTATGCCGCACGGTCGGCGCAAGGCTAACGCCATCCTTGTGCAGAGCTTCATGAATCCCGGGGTTTGTGTCTTAAGAAGACTTTGGTTCCAATACTGTACAGCAGCACCTTCAGAAATTAATTTTTCACTGAATACTGAATATTGTGAACTTGCTTAGATGTATCTTTAATCAGTTGACTCTGTATGTGATGCTTTAGTGTATTACTCATCCTGTCATTGTGTTTAATTATGTAAATGTACTTTTGGAGCTTTTCTCTTCATGTCTCCACTCGGGCTTCTGGCCCAATCGGATACTACCTGGTAATCAAATGTAAATAAATAAATAAATAAATAAATAAATATGCTGTAATAGATGCAAGACCCAATATTTGCATTCTCTAGCCAGTGCAGTATTGTCAAATAAAGCTACAGGGTTAGCCTATTCCATGAATGCCCTATTTAAGGAAGATAATACTGTCTTATTTAAATTCAGTTGTAACCCAGAAATAGCTGCAAAGTCATCAAGTAACTTTATTAGACAAGAGATAGCCCTCCTGTGGTCCCTAAACCATATTATTCCATCATCCACAAACCAGGATGTTAAAACTGGTTCATGAAAGTTTTGCATAATGCATTGGAAGCTGTTTTCTTATCTTAACAGGAACCTAAAATTTAAGTTACCAGTGAAAACAGCAGTGGAGAAAGGGGACTCAGTTTTTATTGGCAAATGCTCCACATCTTGTAAGTGTAGTATTGTAAGCCAAAGCTACCATCTCATGTCCCACATAGTCAGTGACAGGTATTAGTTTATAGTTCAAGGTTTTATCCATCACCATTACACATTTGGGAGGAAAGCCTACATCGTGCCTGCAAGTAATTTCCATCTCTTCAAGAGAACCTATTTTCAGTGCAGTCCTGGGGAGAAAACCTCCAAATTCAGACATACATAACAGTATAAACATAATCAAGACACTCAGATATCTTATGGTAACATCCCATAAGTTCAAGTAAAAGAAAAACATTACAATTTAACAGTACAGATTAGTAGGTGTTTCAAGAAACAGTGAGACTGCAAAGAAAAGCAGTTGAATATTGGAGAAAAGTGTGGTGCTTGTGCCTACGAGATGAAGTAGAAGTGCCTACGAGATGAAGTAGAAGTGAGATTTTTATTTATTTATTTATTTACTTTACATTTATTTACCAGGAAAGTCCGACTAGAATGAGGTCCATTTACAGCGGAGGCCTGGGGAGAAAAGCTCCACATCAAACAATACGTACAGTGGTAATTATACAATCAAAAGATATACAATGGTTTGTTCCAAGCAAGCTTAATTTACACATAGTAGAGCATGGATGGCAGTATTTGGAGAAAAAAACTCCACATTTACCAATGCAATCAAAAGAGACATCACACAAGACATAATAATTTACACATAGAAGTCCCTGTATGGGAGTATGTGAGTACTGTATAGTAGAAAAAGTAAGCAGCGAAGAGAGGAAGGTAGCAAGAATTGGAAGAGAGTAGGAAAGCATTTATGTGATGCAAGGACAGAGCCAGGACTGCAAGAGGTGTGACTTAAGTGACTTTTTGAACAGTGAGATAGATGGTGCTGAAGAGATTATTGGGGGAGATTATTCCATTTCCTAGCAATGGTATGGGAGAAAAGAGCTTTCCCTGCATTATTGTTGGCTTTGGATATACAGAGCAGGGTTTTGTTGGATGAGCGTAGAGGACGGTTTGATGAATATTGGTTTAGTAGTTGATTTAGGGCTGGAGTTTTGTGGGGATTCTTTAGTATGCTGGAGGTGAGCACTAGTTGGTGGTAACTAATTAATTGAGGGAGTTCTAACCACTGTAGAGATTAGTCCAGAATCGTGCAGGTGTATAGCCATGTACTATTTAGATATTGTTTTAAAGAAGCTTTGATGACTGCTAGGCTTGGAATTGATCTTGTAGCTGGAGGGAAGAGAATTCCATGTTTTTGTGACAGAGTATGAGTAGACACACTGCCCTGGTCATTTTGAGAGTTTTTAGATTGTTAGTAGTTTTTTGTCATCAGATCTTTGGGCTCTTTTAGGTTGGTTGGGTTTGACTAGGCTGTCTACTGCTACCCAGCAGGGTTTGTAGATTAGTTTCTGCACAGTTTGCAGTTGAATATAGTCGAGTTGGTTGGAGAGTTACAGCCAGTTAAGTTCATGTAGTGATTTACAGTGATGTGTTATTTGTCTTTTGGCTTTTCCTGGTTAGGGGTCGCCACAGCGGAACTCCGGTCTGCTAATGAACTGCCGTAGATTTTCACGAACGCTGAGGTGCCAGCTCGACGTCTAACCTTCAGTGAAGGCAAGCCTATTTACACATGTCTTTCAAATGCCACCCAACCACATGGAGTACATGCAGACTCCACACAGAAGGCAGTCCCCGCACTCCAGCCGAGAATCGAACGGGAGAACCTCTTGCTGTCAGGCAACAACGCTACCGCTGCACCACCGTACAGTGATGTGTAACATATTTAAAATTTGTGGCAAACTTTGTAACTTTGTTATAGCACTGTTCCATTTGGGATTTAATAGAAGTCTATAGGTTGGTTAGAGTAATAGCACCACAGAACAGGGAGGGGAAGTAGGAAAGTTTTAGCCAGGATAAGTTTGGTCAAGGTGCTTAGGAAGTGTTTATTTCTGTAGAGAAGTCCTAATTTCTGATGAGTTTTTTTTATATTTTGTTGGATGTGGAGGGTGAAGATTACATTTCACTCATTTATTTCTTTTGTTTTCAGTTTATTATTGATAATGACTCTGAGCAGTTTGTTGTACTCTACTATTTCAATAATGGTGTTATCTGCTGAGTATATTTTGAATTGATCCATCTCAGGGGTGGGTTTTCTTTGGTGAAAGAGTACAAGTTTGGTTTTCTTAGGGTTAAGAAAAAGTTAAGCATTTGTAAGCCAGGTTTCCACAGCAGTGAAATACTTTAGCGTGTTGGGAGTAGTTCTGGAAGTGTGCAAGAGGTGTAGATAATAATAGAATTGCCTGTGTATTTGATGAGCTTTCCAGGGGATGAGGAAGTATGTAGGTTGTTTGTGAATATATTAAACAGTAGGGGGCCTAGGATGGAGCCTTGTAGTACTCCTGTTGGGTTATGGAGAAAGGGGGAGAGCTCATGTGACTATTTTACGGCCTGTTTCCAATCATGTAAGTCAGTTTAAAACCACTGTGATATGGTCTGGGAAAAACCTAGGTAAGAGAGAGTGTTGAGGAGTAAGGAATAAAGAAACAGTGTCAAAGGCTTTAGCGAGGTTGAGGAATACTTTGGATACATAGTTTCCTGCTTCTCTTGCCCTGTTCACAGTATCTGTAAAGGATATTAAGAGAGTGGATGTACTATGGAAAGGGTGGAAAGCGTGTTGGGCTCATGTAAGTAGATTGTTTTTCAGTAGGTATTGCATTAGCTGTTGGTAGATATACTTTTCAATAATTTTGGATATAGGTGATATGGGACAGAAATTGGAATGCTCTATGGAGTGTCCTCATTGTGGATGGGAGTGATATGTGACATTTTCCATACAATAGGAACCAGAGACTCTGATATAGATCTATTGATTAGGATGGTGATTGGGTAGGTGATTGCATCTGTGGCTAGTTTGAGGTATTGTGGTTGGAGATTATCTGCTGAGGTGGAACAGGGTTTTAGTTAAGTCTTTCTATGGCAGTTGTAGGTATGGGCTGAAATGAGAATGTGCTTGTTTTGTCATTATGCAGCTTTTGTCTGTTATAATGGACTGGATTGAAGCTAGATGAAGAGATATAACTGGTGGAGGAATTGGTGGGAGACTGGGAGGGTCTGGTGTTGGAGGTGTTTTACAGTAGGTCTGTTATAGATTTTATAAAGTGCTTGTTAAAGTCTTCAGCTATTAGGGATTGAGGGGCCTTGGGTGTTGTGAATTGTTCTTTATTTGTACCGGGGTTGAGTAAGGTTGATATGGAATACCAGAATTTTTGTGGGTTGATTTTGTGTTCAAACTGAAGGTGGAAGTAGTAAGATTTCTTATCTTTGTTCACTAGCTTTTTTGGGGTGCTGTGCAGTTGTTTTTTTTTTTTTTTTAAATGACTGAGAATTTCCTGAATTTTATTTTGTTTCCAGGTTTCCCAGGCTAAGTCTCTTTGTTCCATAAGGTGTTTACAATCTTAGCCATGGGGCTGAATTCTTTTTTATTCTTTTTGTACGTACAGGGGCTAGGATATCAAGTATATGTAGGAAGGAGGTATTGAAATATAGCACAGCATCATTAAGAGGAAGAAGTTTAAGGGGTATCCAGTTTATTTTCATAAGTAGATCATTAAATGTCTGTTGACTGAAGTTAGATAAGTTCCTGACGGGTTTCACAGTATGTTTTTTGTGTTGGTGAGTGTTGGCTTTAATGGCAAATGTGGGTAGATGGTCACTGAGGGAAAATGAGAGGGTGCCTGCAGAGGAAAAAATTGGTTGGATGAGATACAAGGATCCAGTCTAGTGTAGATTGTTGACTGAAAGCTTTGTTATACCTGGTGGGGAATTTGATAACATGGGAGAAACCATTGAGGTTAATACTATCAGAGTAGGTGATAGCTGCAATAGTTTACCAAACTATGTTTACATCTCCTAGAATGATTACCTCATGTTTGCTTGTTTGGGAGGACCAGGACAGTATATCCTCCAGAACAGGTATATTGTGTCCTGCTGGAATATGTACTACTATGATGCAGGTTTATTTAGATTTTTGAGGTTTAGGAAGGATATTAGTACTTCAGTACAATAAAATTTGGGGATTTTGTTAGAGTAAGGTGTAATGCTGTGTGTGGTAGGATATAGAAGGGCTACACCTCCGCTTTTCTTTTTAGATCTGTCTAATCTAGTTATGGCATGATTGGGGGATGTTATTTCACAGTTTTTTATGTTAGACTGTAACCATGTTTCTGTTAAAGCTAGCAAATTTGGTTAATTTTGGTCTAGCCAGGCATGCAGTGAGGAAATTTTGTTGCATAGACGTCTGAGGTTAAATGTTATTATGTTTAGATTCTTAGGATAGGTTTTAGGGCTGGGGTTAGTACAAGGGTCTGGGTTAGGATGTATGTCTCCACTTTGTAGCAGGATGGAGATTAAATATGAGTATAGTGTTTTTAACAAGGGGGTGTATGAAAGGGGTATAATATGCAGTTTACTGTGTGTCGTGGTAAGGAGTTTGCAAACTGAGTGATAAGGGAGGGCATAGAGAAATAACTGGGGGAGATGTGTGAAAAATTGTACTGTTTACTAGGGTGGTAGGTGGTGGAGGTATATGCTGTGTAACAATTTGTGGGGGTGTGCAAAGATACTGTTGCAGCAAGGCTAAGGCATACTAGTTGGACAGTTAGACAGGCTAGAAGAAACATAGATAGTGGTGAGAGTAAGTTTGAATTAAGATAAGTGTGTAGTGATATTGATGTCTAGTGTAAGGTAGAATTAATAGTTAGTGGGAAGGCTGAGGAGTAGCAGGGGATGCAGTACTTTTGGGTGCTAGGTGGAGGAAAGTAATTAGGTGTGGACTATTGTGACTGGATGTCTCAGCATCAGAGCTGTTTGGCTTCCTGTGACCAATCTGCAATCATCTGGATGTACAAGTTGATTTAAGTATACTTTTTTTGCACTTGCATTGTCTCAGTGATAGTCAGCAAAACTGTACTGCATTTTATTTAATTATTTATTTGTTTCATTGAATATTAATGGCATATTGTGTTCTCGCTCTCTCTGTCTGCAATTTGTTTCCCACCCTGCCTCCCTAGTGTTGTAGTGTTAAATTTGGTGGCTTTGGAATTGCCCGCACCTGCTGTAAATTTACATTTGGACACTCCTTCTAGACCCATCTCATTTGCTCACTCAACTGAGCACAGTGTGATCATTTGGGAAGGACTATTCCCTTCCTTCTTTGATTTCAGACACTCCTACCAGTTCCATCTCATCAGCTCTATCTACTGTGCACAGAGAGAGCATTTGGGAAGGGCAAACCCCATAGTTTCTTAATCTTGCTCTGTTTCCTCCCTCTCCATTTACGAAAAAAATATATATATATATGTGTGTATATTATACTTTATTCATCTGCTCTTACTGTAACTGTGTTCTACCTACTTTATTACCTTATTTTGCTGTTCTGTATGTTCTTAAATGTTCAAGTGGTCAAGTGCTCTCATTTTGCATTTATTACTGCTTGTTAGTAACCTGATTAAATTTGTCTGCTGTTCTAAGCACCTCAGTTTTGGTTTTAGCACTTGTGCTTCAGGCCAGTTATTTTACATTTAGGGTTTTTGTGGTCTACACTGTTGTGGACAAACCCTTATCAAATCTTGCTCTCCATAAGTTCACCAAGTATTCAGAGCAATGTGTCTGAACAATTCCCCTAAGTTTTTCCTGCCAGCCTGGTCAAGATGGGGATTCTGAGACAGTGTAGCAACTGCCTCATGTTCATGGACAGTCCTCTTCTCCTAGTACATAATTCTTCTACTTGCGAGAAATGCAGCTACATCAGTAAACTGGAATCCATGCCATGTCATGCCACAGTTAGTACTCCTGACAAAGAGGAGATTGCCAGTACAAACATCTCACCACCCACATCACAGAGCCAAGCACAATACACACCCACCTATGCAGGGGTTCTCAATAAACACCTAAAAAACAGAGACCCCCAAAACACACACACAAACATTCCACACACAACACCAATCACATCACGCACAGTAGACAACACACTAGTGTCTCACAAACACAGCCCATTTGGCATAACAATAAACCGACGCAGTCCATAAGGCATAATAATAAACCAAACATATTAGTAATTGGTGACTCAGTAGTGAGATACACTGATGACCCCATCACCAGGCTCAGCAAGGAGAAAGTTATGGTCAGCTGTCTGTCAAGTGCCAGAATTCTCCACATCACACACACTTAAGTCTCTCCACAACAGGTACAAGTATGACTCTGTCATTGTCCATGTTGGTGTGAATGATGGCAAATACACAGCTCCTACTGATTATCACATCAACTGCAACCCCCTAAGCATGCAACCTGTGGTGAGAGACCTGGGTACTCAGGTAGACAACAATCTCACATTCGATCATCAAGTGGTGGCAGTGGTCAGAAAAGCCTTTTACATGGTTCATCTCATAAGTAAATGGATTGTAGCCAGAAAAAAGGTTATTACCTCTCTGTACCCCTCCCTCATTAAGCCTATAATTGAGTATAATGCCCCGTTTGGTATGTATCTCTCCAAACACCTGCACCAACTGGAAAGGCCACAGAAATACCTCACAAAGAGAATCCATGGCCTCCAACATATGTCCTGTGCAGACAGGCTCAAATCACTATCACTCTACTCTGTATCATATAGATTGATCGGAAGTGATCTATGTCTCTCCTACAAGGCAATATCGGACCCTGTTCTACTAGAGATGCTCCATATCCATAAATCTAACTCCTTACGCATTACCCACTCATTAGGCCTAAATCTAATATGTGACATCAACAAAACCTGCTGGAGAGACAGGTTTATCTCCCAGAGGCTGCCCCATCTCTGAAATAGACTTCTCATACATGTTAAACAGAGTACCTAGCTGACTCTCTTCAAGTGCAACCTTGATGAGTGGATGGGAAACCACAAATTTGTCCCAGGGGTTCCACCTTTGTCCTTCACTACCAGGGGTGACAGGTGGTGACTGAGGGTTCTTTTTTTGGGGATAAACTTTTGGTAAGCTTGTAAGGGCCCCAGGGCCATTAGCCTAGTAACCTCCTATGATCCTATGGTGGTATGATATTGTAGGTGGGGGAAAGTAATTAAGATTATTTTGTTTGGCGGTTTGAGATTGTAGATGGTGGAAGTAGTTGAGTGTGAAGGTTTGTGATTGGCGGGCTACTATATAGTGCTGAAAGAGTGGCCACTAGAATGCAAACAACCAAGAAGTAATTGAGTTGGAGCAGAGAAAATAATTAGTTTGTGTGGCGGCTGAAATAAGAAAAGTGTGATTACATAGAGTATTCGTGCAGGCTTCTTACCTGCCTTTGTCTGCACAGCTCAGCACTTATCTGCACAGACAGACTCATAAAGCATTACCAATCCAACATACTTCTCTCTCTCTCTCGCTCTAAATAGTACCATGGCACCTTTTCATTTCCCTCACTGATTATGAGTACATGGCTGCCTTGGTCAACATGGGGAGATGGCTTACTAAACCCTCTTCTATTGCCAGCCTTATAGCATTCAGTTTCTTAAGGCTTTATTCCCTGCAAAACCTTAGCAATGCATGCTAACCCTAACCCTGCTCCTAACCCTGCACCATAACATAAAAAAAAACTTTCCACAACATTACGATAAAACAGACACTCACACACAGATACCAACACAAGCATGCATACACGCATGCATACATACATACATAAATACACCACTAGAATTATACCTTTACCTAACCCTCACCCAAGTTCTAAATCAGACACAGTTGCACATAAGTTAAATATATCCCCTTCTCTAACCCTTACTCCAACCCTAACCAGCAAACATTCACACATACATATCCCTAATATACATCCCAATTATCTATTACAACAAAGTGCACATCTGTTAAAATGTCTGTTCAATAAACTGGACATTCAAACAAACAACTCTGTACTTTTGAATGTTGATCAGTGGAATGCGGGACCAAATTCATTGCACTTATTTGCAGATATAAGTTCCCCATTTATGGAGGTATAGTTGAAGTCTCTTATGAAATGATGTTTGACTTAATACAAAGGAACACCATGGACTCCATGGACTCCTCCACCTTTAGTGCATTTGTCCAGTGTGATGGGACTGTACAAGTGATTAGTGTGGACTGCATGCAAGCCCTGTACCTATGAGTGCTTTCACTGATCTTGAACAGGCTCTGTGATGATGCACATGTCGACATTTTCCAGGATAAGTAGTACTTGTAAGGTCTGCATTTTTTTTTCTTTGTTAAGGCTCTTAGCATGGATCAGCAATACCTTATTGTTGTCTAGATTTTGTTTAGCTATGTTGGAAGCTTTTGAAAAATGATATTGCCTAAAACAGGTACTATGGAAGTTGATTAGACCATCCCCTGGCAAAGTAGATAGGAATGTCTACCATCTCTTCCCAGGCTGATGTATATTGTACTCATTTTGAATGACACCAGAAGCTAAGCCAACTGCTGAACTCAAATAACTTTTGCTTATATTGTGGCATCATTCTTCGAGATCCTTTTGCTCAAGGCTTGGATCATACCTTCCTTTGGCACATTCTGAAAACTCCATCATCTCTCTCTCTCTCTGTCTCTCTATACATATATAATCTAGGGAAGTATGTTATTTATACCCACATGTATAATGTCTGTATCATATAGCTACTTGTGATGTAAGGACTTGAGTGCTTGCATCATGTTTTGAATCATGGCACTAGATAGGCAAATGACAATAACCCTTTCTTTGCTCAGTCCATACTTCTCAACCTGCAGAGATGGATGAATGTGTGTCCATCCTGGGAGGGAGGGAGATTTTGTGGGCATTCTCCATGACATCCCTGGAAGAGGTTGGGGATGGAGGAATGAGGGAATAATCTAAAGGACGATGGGTGTTGTACATGGTCTGTGTGATGACCTTAGATAGGGTCTCATCCATTTATGCAGTATTTTTGAAATCTGCAATGAGGAGTCAGTGTGCTACAGGTACACTGACTCCTTACAGCACAGTGACTCCCCACAGCAGCACATTGTAGATATCCATGAGTGCATCAACATTCTTGTAGCAGATATTTTTCCACATTTGTTGGGGAAGCCAACTATGGGAGGTAAAGTACAAGGTTTAAGTCCCATAGTGCCACTACCTCCACACCTACAACCAGTGTTGGGAGCACTGTGTGATGCCATGGATGCGGATGAAGGCAGGATGCAAATACAAAACCCCACATGTAGTATATCCTGCCATTCATGTCCAGAAGGTAAATCATTCTCTGTGCTTGCTGTGGATCATGCCAGCAAAAATTTCCATTCGCAGCACTACATGAATGAGGATGTATGCAGCCAGTGTAGATAACTCCTGCAGGTGCCCTAAATCTGTCCCTGAGACCCTAGCACAGTTCAGTATCTTCTGCAGGAGTACAGCGCATACACACACACACACACACATACACACACACACACACACACACACACACACACACACACACACACACACACCACCACCCAACTTTACCTAGGTATATCACACTGGAGACACTACCCCCTCCTTGATGAGTCTTAATTTTTTTATTTATTAACTGGGAAAGTCCAACTTGGAACAAAGCCAATTTTTAGAGGAGGCCCAGGGAGAAACACTCCATATGCATGTCTTTATAACGGGGGAGGAAACCAGAGCACCTGGAGGAAACCCACATGAACGCAGGGAGAACATGCAGACTCCACACAGAAGGAACCCCAGCTGAGAATCAAACCAGAGAACCTCTTGCTGTGAGGCGACAATGCTACCACTGCACCACTGCGCCGTCCTTCTCCTTCTTTTTTGTTCATGACTTACTACAATCACAAATCACTAGACCATAACACATACGGACACACACACACACACACACACACACACACACACACACACACACACACACACACACACACACACACACACACACACACACACACAAAACAGTGGCCCCTCCCCGATGCATGTTGCTGTTACCTGACACTATGTACTTCCCCAACTGTGTTTATTATGTTGCTGCTCATTATGTCTAACCTGGAACATAGGTATGAACCAGACATTATTACTTAGCCAGTGCTGTAGTGCAATGTCTCTGCCTCCATTTGGCCTTTGCCATTGCTTGTGGAGAGCTCTTCCATGACTTATGACTCTGGCCTGTTCTCATATGTCAGTGGGGAACACATATATGTGGACAATGTGTTGTATAATATTGTAATAATGCACATACAGTAAATATTGTGCTGCATGTTTCTAGATCATACTGGAGTGCATTACCAGACATACTAAACATTGCCTTCATCAATCTGCACAAATGTTCAGTGATGTTTCAGGTCTTTGACAGACCATTTTTTCTAGACATTTCTCACTGTGCTTTGTGTGTTTATTTGTGTCATTAGTCATGGTTCTATGGAGTATCCAGCATCAGTGAAAAGGTGTCCCTGGAGGGGATCACACTGCATGAATAACTTATGTAAAATGCACATTTGCTAGATGTGGACAGCATGCGCACTGCCTGGGTGGCTCATTAACATATTTTATATAATTCTATGTGCTCTGCAGACCACCTGGAATTGCTGGAAAGGAATATCTTGCAATTGATGTACTGTTTTGTTTCCCATGTGGGGTCTTGATGGCAATGTGGGTACAGTCTATGGCTCCCAGTACCTAGCTGCAGCAAGCCAGACTGCCTCCTTTCTCCTAAAATTCAAGCTGACATCTACTACCTTCTGAAATTAAAAGGAAAGAAAGAAAGAAAATAAGAAAGAAACTGGAATAGTAACCTTAAGGTAAATGCCTGGTATACACCCTCTTTTCCCCTCTGTTAGTCATTAGAAGTTCCCAATAGCCAGCATTCTCAAAGCTACTCATACGTTGTTGTCTGCCGACATGAGTATTCCCCACAACCCATGAACCTTCATATGAGGGAGACATATAACTACCATCTCCATCATGGCATTTCTATCAATACAGCAACAGTCATTGAAGGGATGAAATATTAAGTGTGTTCAGGGGACTCTGTAAAGAGGAGTCAGTCTTTGTGATTACTGTATGCAAAGGCAGAATTATATATATATATATATATTTATTGTCATGGTGTGTGTGTGTGTGTGTGTGTGTGTGTGTGTGTGTGTGTGTGTGTGTGTGTGTGTGTGTGTGTGAATCACCCCATCCTGCATGCTGTCGCTTGATGTTATTTTGCCTACTACATTCCTTTATCTGCTTCTGAATCCCAGTATATATGTCAAGTCATACATAATTCAATGAGTAAAACAGTGAATAAGCACAACTCATGTCATGGTGGAGGTGGAGTAAAGTTAAATTTATATGGCGGCAGTGGAGCAAATCCAAGTCAAAAGAATGCATTTTTCTATGCAGTTGGTTTGGGAGGGATTCAGACTATAATCTGTCACAATATTTCACGGAAACGTGGAAAAGATTTAGGTATTGTCGTGTTTTTTTTTTTTTATTATAAGCAATTTAGAAGCAATATCTGCATGACTTTTGAGGCAATGCCTAAACAGGTTCAACTTGAATATCTATGCCTGGAGTATACTGCTTAAGGAACCAAAAACAAAACTTAGAATCTTATAAGTAAATGTCAGTTGCACCAAAACATATGTATTACACAATGCCTCCTAAGACTATGGAATAAGCCTCCCCTTGCAAACAGAATAATTGGCTATTACATTTTTTTTAAATAATATTGAAAGATAGGGCTGCCACCTTTCTACGTGGAGAAAACCAGACCTAAAACTACACCCCTTGCACTACCCAGAACCCCACTTCTCTCTGCCCATTTCAACATCCACCCCACCCCACCCCACCCACTTTCTTGCTTATTCTATGACATCATCACCTATGTCACTGAGAGGTGGGGCACCTTAGTTTGTTTTTAGGAAGTCCCAGCATTGCATTAGTGATGCTGTTCAATTAAAAAGCTCATCCAAGTCTGCATTTTTACAGACTCTGGCATTCTGCTTGTACAGATAAGCAGAACACAGGGGTATATATAGTGCTTTCTGGACTACTGGACTAACATTCTGATTTCACGGTGGTCCAGAAAAACACCAGCTATTTAGCAATGCTAATGAAGGAAGTAGGTTGTAACTTAATAAACTAACTTGTCAACCTATTAACCTAAAATCTTAGCCAGATCATTTCTCTAGGCCATATAAACTCAGGATCTATGTCACAGGTTATGACTTAGGCATAGTCCCTTTGTAACAAACTGATGTTAAAGGAATGTCTGCCTGTCATAGTTCAAAGATCCTTGAACTTTTCTGAAGCAGCATCAGGAGGAAAGGTAATTTATTTGCAAGGAAAATCCAGAGATGATTATGGGTTTGATACTGTTAGCAAGATCAAATTAATACAAACACAATGACCTCTTTTGATCTGGATGCGAACCCTTTTGTGATTAGCTGGGCCATGTAGAAGGATTTTCTTACCACTTTGGCAATGTGATTATCAAAGGTGAGATTACTATCTACTTGGGTTCCCAGATCCCTTATTACGTCTTCAGTATTAAGGGGACTACCACCTATGTGGTAGTTTCTGGGTACTTTGTTTTTTTTCAAAAGGGATGACTATGCACTTTTTGGCATTTAGCTTGAGGCCATGATTTTGACACCAAGTATCCATCTCAGTGAGACCCTTTTGGAGGATGTCTGTGTCAGCCAGAGAGTCAATTATAGCCCCTAGTTTGCAGTCGTCTGTGAACTTCGTCAGCCATAGTCTTCCTGTGCTTGCCTATACCTCTGAGAAGTATATGCCAAACAGGAGGGGTCCTAGGACTGAGCCCTGGGGAACTCCACTTGTAACCAGTTTAGAGTCAGACCTAGCTCCCACAACTCTCACCATGTGGGTTCTGGGCAACCCATCTTGTGACGTAGGGATTTATGTTCAGGCTGGTTAGCTTGTCTACAATTCCAGAATGGGGAATGGTGTCAAAGGCCTTAGTGAGGTCTAGGTAGCCTGTGTGTACCACCTTTCCCTCGTCTATAGCCTTGGTAACTGTGTCAAAGAAGTCCACCAGGTTTAGGAGGCATGATCTACCCTTAATAAAGCCAAACTGGGCAGGGTCCAGTGTTTGGAGGTTCCCAATGTCTCTGTTAATGAGTTCCATGATGATGCTCTCCATAGCCTTGCAGACCAAGCTAGTCAGGCTTACAGGGTGATAGTTCCTGGGGTCTGTTGTGGCTCCACCTTTCTGGAGAGGAATAACCATTGCTGTGCGCCACTCTATGGGTATGTAGCCTGTGGAGAGGCTGAGTTTGAGCAGTGTGTTTAGGTGAGGGGTTAGTTCATCTTTGAGCTCGTGTAGGATGCAGCCTGAGACACCGTCTGGTCCCATTGATGCTGTGTTTTTGGCTTTGGAGAGGTCTGTTTTAACCTGAGTGTCTGTGATTTCAGGGACTCTGCTTTCTTCTGGTATGGTTATGGGCCCTTTTGGGGGTGAGAGGGAGGTGAAGTTTGCACTGAATCTGTCTGCCAGGATGTTGGCAATATCGGTCAGTTCAGTGTATTTTGTGCCATTCTGCACTAACTCCGAGCAGATCTGAGCATTGCCACTTAGATTCTTGACATAGCTAACGAATGCCTTGTGGTTATCTTTGGAGTCCTTGGCAATTTTTCTTTCAAAGCTTGCCTTGGATGATTTTATGAGGGATCATAGTTTCTTGCTGATACTGATCAGGGATGTCTTCCCTTCTGGGATTTTACTCTTTTCTATACTAGTTTCTTCCTTCTATTGTATAGCTTGTTTATGGCAGAAGTCCACCAGACTGGTTTCCTTTTCTTGGAGGAGTGAGTCTTGGTTTTGCTTGGGATGGCATGATCCATGCATTCTTGTAGCTGCCCGTAGAATGCATTAGTAAAGGATTTTGCAGCTTGGACAGTGTTATCCTTCAGCATGGGGACTTTGAAACTTTCCACATCGGTCTTAAGTAACATGAAGTTTGCTTTTGAAAAGTTTTTCACGGTGGCTTTCTTGTCCAGGGTTGGGGGGCGGAATATGGATATCCAAAGTGATTTGTTTATGGTCAGATCTAACCAGTGAGGGGTTGACCTCTGGTGTGGAATACAGGTCGCCCATGTTGGCGATGACCAGGTCCAATATGTTGTCACCTCAGGTGGGAGTGCTGACCAGTTGAACCAGGGCGTTTGAGTTTATGAATTCTAGGAAAAGTTGGGCCAACGAGTTAGTACTTGAGTAGTTCTCCCAGTTAATGTTTGGGTAATTGAAATCACCCAATATGAGGGTGTATGGTAGGACCTTTATGTTTCCCAGTGTTTCTAGAAATGCGGAATTGGGGTCCTGGGACATAGTGGGTGATCTGTAGCAAGCTACAATCTGAATTGCAGTTTTGCCCATTGTTAGTTGCACGAGGATGATCTCTGAAGCATTGTGCTGTGCCACTAACCTGGAGGTGTGGGTATCCTTGATGAATATGGATACACCCCTGCTTTTTGTATTTCGGTTTGGGTTCTGTGGCTGAAATGTATGGTATGAGTTGTAGCCTGGTAGTGCTGGGGTGCTGTAGGTAGGACTGTATATATCATTCCATTTCTGTCTTCCCTGCAATGCCTACTTGTTTGTCAAATGATTGTTAAGGCTGCAGGACAGTTTAACAAATATGCATACATGGCCTATAAATTCATTGAAATTATGTAATATAATCACAGTTCACCAAAAATGCAGTGTTTTCACATTTCATTGAACTGCAGTTAAGTAAAAGTAATGATTTTTGTTGTAATGCAAAAATTTATCAGACTCTATTACTGAACTGATGATGGGATAGTATAACGGGATATATGCGGTTTTCACAAAGACTGAGATTGAGAATATCAGTACTGTGAAACAAGGTGTTTTTGGGAGCCATGTTATGACTTTCATTTGCATAAAGTTTTAAGTTTTTACCCTTGACGGCTTCAACCCCTCCCCCCCACACATGAAATGGGAGGAGATGGATTCACTCCTCCCTTCATATCTCTCAACCTCTTAGAGCAAAATCTGGACAAAGTCTAAAATGATGGTGGGACAGAGACAAATTTTAAATATTGCTCTTATAAACTTAGAAAGTTGATAGAATAACAGGTTTTGCATTAGCATGAATTTTCCAAAGGATGTGGAGTCATAAACTCAAATGTTTCTCATTATTTCATGACTCCAATCCTTGGCTATTTGCCAGAAAGGAACAGATATTTGGGGGAGCAGACTGAAAATATGAGGCAGAAATCTGGACATTCTGCAAAAACATGTACAGTTGAGAGGTATGCCTCCCTTAATAATGATACCACTGCAGTCTCTTCATTTCTCGGTCATTTGTTCTTGGGCTAAGAGATGCCACAACTTCAGATTAGTACTAGTTTACATCCCTGTTCACATCAAATCATGAGTAGCAGGGATGATCTTCAAACAACCAAAAAAATAATTTCTAAGAATGAAATATTGAGTAGGATTCATAGTCAGATTGTCTAGTATGCAAAGCCACACAGATGGTATACTAGGAAATCATCTTCTGATTCACAGAGCCCATATGTCTGCAACTGCAGTTCAGCATAACTGGGGATTGACACCATTTTGAAATGCAGTTGCTGGACTTGGGGCCATAAGTATCTATTCCTATAGACTCTTGCAAAACACCACACACTGTACTATGCAAGTTAACATAAAGAGCATTGAAGTAAAAGCATATAATGGCACACACTGATGCCTTTTGGTAGGAAAAATCTTTGCAGAAGAAGCAGAACAGCTTTTTTGCAGATGACTGATCCAAGTAAGTAATACTGAATGGGTGAATGGGAGTGTATGGCTGCTTGCCTAGTCATATGTATGTCAGAAGGGCAAGGCATTCTGTGTGTGTAGGTCTGTAAGTGTATGTGCATGATTTGTTTGAGGTGTGTGTGTGTGTGTGTGTGTGTGTGTGTGTGTGTGTGTGTGTGTGTGTGTGTGTGTGTGTGTGTGTGTGGTCAAGTGCACATGTGTGTCTGGTCAATGACCACTGCCTGATATGACCTCTGGCTAGCATGAACAGGATGCAGAGTGTGCATGCAGTACAGGTGTCCATGTCTGTCTGTCTGCACATATGTGTCTCTATGAGTAGTTACTATTGTGCATATAACTTCCCTACACATACCTCACATCAAAATGTATGTATTATGCTATCTATTTCTCTTCCATATTTAGCTTTGCTTCTAAAGTGTGATTTCTTCTAGGTACAAATATCTTTATACAAAGTAAGTAAACCACTGTAGTAATTCCTTGTAACTATATACAAAGACCCTCTATTTCAATATATAAGGCAATGTCCCTCTTTCTAATGTTCTGCTATAAATTGTAATGGTCAGTGCTATGCTTTTAATGTTAGTGATTACATGGTGTGCCTCTATGCCCTGCCAGATACCTCTACAATTGTAAACCTGCACACACTGCTTTAGTCTGACTGCTCTCTAGACATATGCCATACTAGCAGTCAAATAGCAAGCGGTGTTTGCCTGGATGTGTGACTTACATGTATGTAGCAGCATGTGGGTGTGTATGGATGTATGACTGCGAACCTGTGTGTTTGTGTGTGTGTGTGTGTGTGTGTGTGTGTGTGTGTGTGTGTGTGTGTGTGTGTGTGTGTGTGTGTGTGTGTGTGTGTGTGTGTGTGTGTGTGTGTGTGTGTGTGTGTGTGTGTGTGTGTGTGTGTGTGTCCTTGTGTATTGTGTCTGTCAGAGTGTGGGGGTGACAATTTGTGCTAGTGTGTGCTGTGGTAGACCCTCTAATACTTCATAGCACATGTTGTTAGGGTTCTCACCTGATTAGTGTATCACTATAGAGCTGTTTATTTGAATGATTTATAGACATGTAAGTTCCCTGTGAATAAAATATTGCCTTGTGAAGATAATTTAATTTACCCTTTGTTAACTGGGTTAGTCCCGCTAGACTAGTAGCCTCTTTCAGGGGAGATGAAAGGTGGTATTTATACTACTAGGGAAAATTTGACCAATGCACCAGGGAACTTGTACTACTTGTCATTGATCTGAGCAGGAATCATTTTGGAGGAGCACTTCCTGTTTCCATTCCAGGTGCAGAGGTGGCCTGGAGAAACAGGATAGCAGATGGAGAGAAGGAGATGATGGAGTAGTGAAAGAAATGAAGAAGAAGCAGCTATCCAGACTGGAGAATGTGTGCAGGATTCTGAGGGAATGTTTCAAAGAAACATGTTTGATAGAGATGAGTCAGCAAATGATGGATATATAATTAAAGCCCTCCAGTTGGGAGGGTTGTGGGATGATTTACTTAAAGAAATGGTGGTGCAGAGTGATCTAGAAAATGAAATAGATATTTCCTGGCTGGACATTATGGAGAAAATACAAACGGAGGATATAAAGACAATCCTGAAGATTAGTGGTGAGATGAAAAAGAAAAAAATATGGAAAGAAAGTAAAGGAAAGCAAAAGTGGAGTAGCAGAAAAGAAGGCAGAAGAAAATGAAAAACAGAAGTACATAGTACAGATTCAAAGTAAAGAAGACAAAGAAATGGACAGCCATGAAGAATGTGACAAATTAATAGCTCTTTTGGGTGTAAATGCACATGAGTTAAGAGTATTTATTCTTATTAACAAAGAGACATATTGTGACATTATATTTGAAACTGTTTTTCAATGGAAAATTTTCTTGTAGAATATGAAAAAAGAAAGACTGTAACCCATGGAGTCTTTATGTGATAAGAGCATTTAACAGGAAAACAAAAAAAGAAGATTGATGTACAATTTCAGAGACAGAAAGAGAGACTTTAAAAGGACACTTGAAAGCTTTATTTAAAGAAGTACTGGACATTGCAAAAGTTGATCACAGAAGGGGTTTATAGACTGGTGCTTTGGATTGCAACATTGTGTTAAAAATAGAAACAGAAAAAATTATACATATACCAAACATGATAAATCTGGAGGGGAATAGGTGTGTTGTAAAATACTAAGAACAACACAGATGATTTTTTTATGGAAAGAAGGACATCTGATAAGTAACTGTAACATTAGAAAGTGTTACATTTGTGGGGAAATTGATCACTATACAAAAAAATGTGAACTGAAATGTTATAAATGTAACAAAACTGGATATTTCTGGATGGATTGCAAAAATAAAAACAGTAAGGAAAAAGAAAAAAAGAATGAAGAAAATGAATAAAGATAAGAAATTTTAGAAGTAGTAGAAATTAAAGAAAAATTAGATTTTGCATTTTTTAAGCCTATGTTTTTCATTTTGATTTACTTTGTGTTATTTTACTTTTGGCTAAGTTAATCACAATGTTGGTCTATTTTTCCTGTTGTTATATAAGAAATGGGACAAGTTATTAAAAGATTAAAAGAGAAAGACTTAGATAAAGAAGATATAAAAGTGATTGAACAATTATGGCAAGATCAAGTAGGTATAAGAATTGGACATTATAGTGGATAAGTGTCAACGATAAATATAAAAATGTTATTTGCAATGGCAAAATAAAAAAAATAGATTAGAAATATAAATAAGTTAGTAATCATGCATTTAGAGATTTAGAAAGAAATAAGAAGGAATTTTTTTGATAGAGAGAAAGACTTCTATGAGATGAATCAAGAGAAGATCAATAAGATCTTGTTTAAACAAAGGTGTTTTTACTAGGAAAAAGAAGAGTTGGTACTATATCTGAAAAGTATATTAAAAGAAAATAAAAGAATAATAAGAGTAATAAGAAATGAGAAAGGAAATAGTGTAAAGACTCAGCAAAAAATAATAATGTAGTTAAAATATATAAAAAACATCAAAGAATATAAGGTAAAAAGAAAACAAAAGTGGAAAGTTAAACAATTAACAGAACAGTAAAACAAAGAATTGTGAAAAGAAATAACAATGGAAGAAATGAATAATGCGTCAATGTCAGTAAATGTTGAATCGGCAACAGAAATGGATGGTATAGAATACTACATGTATAGAAATATGCTAGATTGGCAAATACGTATATCATGGAAGTGTTAAATGAATGGTTAGAGGAAGGTTTTGGTCAAGGAGAAATATGTGCTGGTGTTATAAAATTTATAAGAAAGAAAGGGAAAAAAAAAGATTTAAAAATTGAAGACCAATAGTACTTAACACTGATTATAAGATGTTTATGAAAATATTAGAAAAAAGACTGGAGAATAAATAAAATAGCATACTCAGTTGTGCAAAACACCTCTTTTGCTGCATTGCAGCATCACCAATCACTCTGGTATGAGAATAGAACCCACACCCTGCTGTATCATAGGTAAATGTGCTAGTTGTTGCACCACTGAAGCATTGCCATGAATCATAAAAAGTTGTAATGTCACAACTCAACACATTGGTGCAGTACAGCTAGCATCACTGTACATACATCTATGCATCCCAGCCATGTTGTGAAATATGAATTTGCCAGACTTAGTTTCCTTTGGTTATTGGTTCTGGTGCTAGGTAGCTGTGGCACATGACTTTTTATGTTCTGTATATATGTAAAATAATGAAGTTAAGTATTAAGCTGTTTCACTAGTTCACCTTGAATGTGATATGTCAAACATGGGGTTAATAGAATGTCAGATTAGTGGCACATATTGAGTTGCTTCACATGTGGTGACTGTTAAGTTTTTATCTGAGCTGATTGAGACAAACTGAATGTCCAATAATGTTGATTTCCAGTGTGAGAACTGCATGCTGTGTTAAAGTAGGGTGTGGTTTTATGCTATGTGATTCAGTGATTTGTCCAGCATTGATTTGCCCATATTGTTTTTATCCTTTAAGTTTATTTTGCCAATCTGCTTCTTCCTTTCAAAGTGAGACTGTTAGCTCAAGAACCGTGTAAAGTCTAGCTGCCCATTGAAATGCCTGCTCTAAGCAAGTAAATGAATGCCAGAGCTTCCAAAGAAAGCAGTAGTCCCCTGGTAGATGTATATAATTTTAAGTATCCTTAACACTAGACACATGGGTAAGGAGGCGATGGATTCACCCCCCCCTTAACTGTCATTACAGAAATAAATGCTGTTACAGGACACTGATTGTGTCTGATCACCCCCGCAACACCATGCACCCAAGATGGCTGCTCCCTTTAACCCACTCTAGCTATACTTCAGAAGCCAGGGTGTTTTGCCAAAGAAGCCTAATTGGCCCACCTATTCTTCTAGCAGTGAGAGTTGGGTGGTATTAAGACTTGGCCATCCTGGAGATCCTATACAGTGTGTACCTTTCTGTCTCACTAATTGACTCAGTGAGTAGTGACAGCCTGGCTAGGGGAGAGAGATGTGTGTTCCTAATGCACCTATTTCCCCATTCAGAGATATGTGCAAGCTTGATCTGTACTGTGGATTAACTATAACTCACTGATAGGCAGAATCAATGTAATTCCCTCTCACCCTGCCTACAGGATGGGCAAACTGGAATCAGTTACTCAAGGCCATTCTCCCATACCTATCCTCTGAAATGCCTGTTGCACTAATTGCCTGGGCTGAAGTTATGGCTTTCTACCTCTACAAAACAGTGCTGTGTATGGGAAAGATGTAAAGATGAAAATCAGTTTCATTGCAGAGCCCTAAGGAAATTCACTAGTTACAAGGTATGGGGTGGATAAGAGTTCTACTATTCTTACTGCTTGTGTACAGTCTTGTAGCTATTTGAGGACCAAAGTTTTTGTAGCTTCATTTTTCTTTTGATTCTTGAGTTTGTTTGATTCTGTCTCGTGGTATCCTGTGAAATGGTAACATTTTTAAATTCTGAGATTTGTAAATGCAGATATTAAAACAGCAAGACTGAACGTATGAAACTGCGGGTTAACATATGCTTTGATATAGCTTTGTCTCAGGAGTATTCCATGTTTCCTGAGTTATGCTGATCTTAGAGTTAGTATGTATAAGCAGGGTGCGTGTGGAGCTGCAGCCCTCACATTGGGAGATCAGTGTTCATCAATATTATTTTATGTTAATTTTACTGTTTTTTTTTCCTTTAAAATTCTGTAACTCATAATTAGGGGCATCAGGACTGCAACAGTGAGCCATGTTGAACATTTTAGACAAAGTGAAGTTAATTGCATAGACATACAAAACATCATAAGAGTGGCAGACACTCAAACACATTTAAAATGTTAGAGGCACTACTTTGTTATAATCTCATGGTAACGTTTCTGTTACAGCTTTGGCAGTGATTTTTTCCTTTTCTCTGTGGTTGTGAAGCTATGACCTGTTCTGTTCCTCTGGTTGTAACTTCTTATCGTATAACTCAAAAACATTCATAGTGAAACTTGAAGGAAGATTCATGTATCTCCATTAACAAGTTCAAATGATTTTCAGCATTACCTTGCACGATAGCTTGTAAGGCTGATTCATCTGATTTACTGGGGCCTTTCAATTACAATAGTCACGTTCAAATGTTATGGCACTATCCAGTTTTTAACACTTCCAGGTGAGGTAATTATTTTGTATCTATTTATTTATTTTTATTTCTTAACTGGGTAGTTAGAGAGGGCAAGAGATCTTTTTCAGTAGAGTCATGGAGAGAAAAGCTTCGCATTACATACGATGTTTGACAGAAAATTTAAAATGTACAAAAAAATATATAATACAGAGTAAGGGTAACATCAAACAGAAATGGTCAGATGCAGTTTCTGTATGATATCCAAGTTTGTCTCAAACTTATAAGATTCACTTTAAATTTTTCTAAAGCTCCCACATGAAATGTCTTTGAATTCAAGGACTGCAAGCATGCAACTTCATCCTACTGTATGAAGAGATGTCAAAATCCTCTTATGATTGCATCAATCCCAACTTAGACAGAGAGAATAGCTACTCCAGGGAATTAAAAACCCATTTAGATAAATGCTTAGGCATGGCAGTCCATACTAGAGCTAAAGATCATGGGAAGTTCAGAAATAAACTTACCTTTTGGCTCATCAACATTAATCAGCTTTACAACAAAAGAAAACAACTCAAAATTTTCAGCAGAATTAAAATCTGCAATGTCAAAGAAATTATAAATGCCCATCAAATTCACTAAAGCTAATCATTATAACTCCTTCTTTAGTTATGTTAAGAAATTAAGGAACACCATACATTGCTGTGAATATGATCAGGATGGATCTTTTATTCAGTTGGGTGTGAATGAAAGACACCTTCTTCATCTTTCATTCAGACCCATCTTCCACTGGACATAATATTACCTGGATGCTTAACAGGTAGTACCAAGCATGTCCTTGCTGACCCAGTCCAAAAACTGTCTAACCAAGCATAGTTACCAGTTTTGTTCCTGAAGATTATCACACTGCAGTTATGAAGCTCCTATTTAAGGGAGGACATACAACCAACCCTGTGAATTATAGACATATCAGCATGACCAACCACATTTGTGAGACTATGGAATGTATAGCTGATCTCATAAACTCTGATGTCAAAAACTTAGTTAGACATGACCCTTAACAGGTAAATCTGAGTAACTTCTTTTTGAGAGTCACACAGGCAGTTGACAGAGCTTACACAGTGCACATCAGGCCAAGGTATTTGACACTGTACCCTGTACTGGCATAATAAAAAAATAAATGATTTAAAAATAGATCCCTATGTGATAAGAGGGATATCAAACTGGCAAAAGGCCAACATCTATACATTATTAATTGCAGGTACCTCATCAGAAAAGTATAAATGTGACCAGTTGTGTCCCTTAGGTCTCAGTGTTGGGGGGGGGTCAATATTACGTGATTGAATGGTCAAATATTCGAACACGTAATAGTCGACCCGTAATAATCGAACCACCATAATGTCATATGGTTCAATGGAGATCTGCGTACAGTGTGGAAATGGAAGTTTTCTATTGTCTGCACTGTAGTACAATCTCGTAGTTGGTATATTTAAGTAGCGGGGGGTATGGGGGGCATAGATCATTTAAATGGTTTGTTTGGGTGGGTTTTACTTTTTTTTATTTTCCGTTCGACACTGTGGCAGTTCGATTATTAGGGGTCGACTATTACATGTTTGGATATTTGACCATTCGATCATGTAATATAGACCCAGTGTTGGGACCCCTCTTTTTCAGTATTTACATTATTGTTCTCTAGGCAAGAAGCCAGCACCTCTGGTGTCTAGAGTTTGCAGATGATTGCAAGATGGGAGTTATAAAGCCTCTTCTGATACAAAAGCCATTCAGAAATAACTTGTTTCTCATAAATTGTGGGTGTACTGAAAATGTGATAATTTACAGTAATGTTAAAACATAATATCACTGCATTTGGTACAATCTACAGTCTACAGACACAAAAAGAAAGCATAGATAGGGAGCTTGGAACTTATTGCTCATAGCTCCCTATTTCTTATCATTATGTGACAAAAGTAGTCAGGAAATCCTTCTATTTAGCACAAATAATCATCAATGGAATACTATCCAGATGTAAGGAGACCATTATTCACTTCTATTCAGTATTGATTGGGAACAGTTATTGAGTACAGTGTCCCCTTCGGGATGTACCATACTTGAAATACCAAACAACTAGAAAGGCCACAGATGTTCCTAATCAAGAAGATCACAAGCCTAAAGACAATTAGCTGCAAGAAGAGTCTAAAACTATTGCCCTTTTATTCAGTATCTTAACACACATTTGATGTAAGATGTATGCCTAGCCTATTGTGCCATGAAGACCCAGTTGTGCTTGATCTTCTGTATCTCCATAAGTCTAATATCGGATACAAGGACCTAAATCTTCACCAACACATAAACAAAATATAGTTGAGAGACAGGTCTATCACACAGGTCAAACAGTTCAATGTGCTAGCAATTCTAAAAATGGAAACTGGATGATTGGATGGGTCCCAGCAAATTTACAATGAGACTAACAGGTCTAACACTCCTTGAGAAAGGAGGTACAGCCTTAGGATGAGTACTAGTAAGATGTATATGGTTCTAAGATTAAACAACCTTGAAACATCAATGAATCTACATTGCTAGAATAACACTGCATAGTAAAATTAACAAAACTGTGTAATACCTAAGGCAAATAAGAAATTGTAGGGTGAATAAGGTTGCAGAAACCATGGAATGAACAGCAATAATTGTAGGAGGCTGGAAGTCAAGTAAAATTCTTTAGAAGGAATGTGAAGACGGTTGAATAGTTTGATGTACAGGATGCAGGAACCAAAAGAAAAAAAAGTGCTTTTTGGTATATGTTGATCAAACTATACCTCTCAAAAGTACCAGTATAGCAAGGGGAGTACATTGGAAAGAGTCTCTTTGCTTCAAATAAAATGTATTTACAGTAAAGAAATGCAGTTTGGAGTTTACATCAAATCCAGTATATTCTCACTCAGTTTAAATTCTGCGTATTTACAGTTCAAAGTACTGTCTCAGATTAATACATCAGTTTGCGACAGTCCAATGCGTTGTTATGCCATATAAGGACAAGGAACCTTGCATCTCTCAGCAGACCAACATGCAGGTCTCTGGGACTCCTTGAGTAGCCACAGTTGTGACAAATGAAAATATTGTATTTGCAGTAAGCCAGGGCATGAAGCTAAAACATGTGATATGAAGTATAAAAAAATGTGGAAAAACTGGTAATGCATGGGTGATTTATGAAGAATATGTAGAATTTATAGAACAAGAACATACACAGAATTGTGTACATGATATAGATATTAATAGATAAAAGGACCAAGAAAGACAGATTACTATAAAAAAAGCAGTAAAGACATAATAGGGATGAAAAAATGAAAAAGAGGAAGGGGAAGAAAGGGTGCTTGATACGAGTGAAGAGGAATATGTAAACTAGCAGGTAGTATGCGGAAAGAAAAATTCTAAAGGAAAATGGATGAAAGAGAGGAAAATGAAGTTTAAAAGTGTATTTGTGAAAGAAAATAAAGTAATGGCTAGACAAAGAAGGGGATAATAATATTTTTTTTAAGAGATGGCTGAAAATTTTACCATTAAATGCTAATAACATAAAGAATATAAAAGAAGATTAGGCATTTCAGAATGGTGTGTTTCACTTGATATACATATAATTATATTAGAAGATATGAGAATTTTGACAGAAGAAGAAGAAGGAGAAATGTTACAAACTGAAGTGTTATGTGGTGGAAATATTATATGTAATATGGGAAAGAATGCATACTCAGGAATAGGTGTGTTATGTAAGGAGAATATTAAAATCTTAGATTTTACAATAGTAGAATTGGGAAGAATAACAGTGATAGAGTTAAGGTAGAAAACAAATGTGTATACAAGTATTGTAATACATGCATGTGTTACAAAGAAGGAGAGAGATAATGTTTAAAAAAATTCTAAAGTATGTAGGGGTTAATATGGATATAATATTAGTATGGGATTTCAATTGTAATTTAAGAATAAGAAAGAAAAAATAGTGATGTCAGGATTGTATATGAAATATTGAAACGTGGAAAGTTATATATATTGGATAACAATCATTGGACTTATAGAAGAAATTAGATAAAAAAGAGAAACTGATTATTTTTTTAGTGTCTGATAGTACAAAAATTATACAAAAAGGGACAAAACATTTTTTTCAGATCATGTAGCCAAATGGATTGAATTACAGGAGAAAGAAGGATACATAAGACTAGGTAAAGGTGTTAAGAGGCTTAATGAAAACAATTTAGATAAAGAAGATAGGAAAGAGATCAATAAATTATGGAATGATCATATAGACATGAGAATGCTGTATGAACATTGGACAAGTTGGTAGGGAAGTTTTAATGAAAAGTATAAAAAGTGTTTTCTGGACTGTCAAGCTGAGAAGAGAAAGATAGAAAAATTAAAAGATGCAGTTGAGTCAGGACATTTTTAGAGGAATATTAAGAAACAAGACAGTTTTTTTATGAAAAAGATAATGAAATATATGATATCAATCAGAAAAAGATTGGGAAACTGTTATACTTTTTACAATGAAGAAAAGAAGAGGTGGCACCATATTTAAATAAATTATTAAAAGAAAATAAAATAATAATAAGGAAATTAAAAAATAATGAAAGAGATAGAATGACTACACAAAACAGAATACTTGAGGTGATCAAAAAGTATATGGAGCATACTTTTGTAAAGAAAGAGATAAAAGTGAGACAAAAATGGCCAGTTAAAAACTAAGTAAAGAAGATAATGACAGCTTAGAGTGAGATATAAATGTGGAAGAGTTAAATAGAATATTAAAAGAACTTAATTTGGGAAAAGCCCCAGGAATGGATAGTATTAAGTATCATATGTATAACAATATGGAATATTGGCAAAAAGTATATTTTGTGGAGGTATTAAATGAATTGGTAAAGATAGGGGTGGCAGATAAAGAAATGTCTACTTGGATTATGAAATGTATATGGAAAAAAGGAGAAGAAGATGATATAAAAATTGGAGATCAGTAGTGTTAAATAACACAGATTATGAAATATTTATGAGAATAATAACTAAAAGATTAACAAACTAAGATAAATTGCTTGAATATACAATTTTGGTAGAAAGGGGAAAGGAAGTCAGGATTTATTATGGATAATAAAAGAAGTTATAGATGACATTATAACTAAAAATGTGTAAACAAAAGTCATGGTAGGAGATTTAAATAAAGCATTTGATAGAATATAATATGCATGTCTACAGTATATATTTGGGGCTTATATATAAAAAGATAATAAAATAATTAGTGAAGAAATCAAAATATGGTGTAGAATAATAAGGCAATATTTTTTTGCCAATAAGGCAAAACAATGTACCCAACACACTAGTCATAGGTGACTCTGTAGTCAGGCACCCTGATGTTCCACTCACCAGGCTAAACAAGGAGAAGGTTACTGTTAGTTGCCTGTCTGGGGCCATGATCAGCCACACAACTCACACACTCAGGTCACTCCAAAACAAGTACAAATATGACTCTGTCATTGTCCATGTTGGTGTGAACGACCTGAGATGTACCTCCCTGGACTACATGAAAAGAGACATGGAAGAGCTCTCCAATCTTGTAGCCCAGGCAGGTATGACCATAGTCCTGATTCTGCCATCACCCAGAATGATACCATAGTACAAGGACAAAATGATTGACTTCAACAATTGGCTAAGCTTCTGGTGAAATTCTAAGGGGATCCAGTATCTGTCTGCTTGGGATGACACGGTCGACAGACCACGATGCTTTGCCACAGATGGCCTGCACCTGTCACCCCTGGAATTCTGGATATTGGCTAAGGCTCTTGCTGCCCCTATAGTGCCTTTTTTAAGCAAAGTTCAAATAACAAATTCACCACCATAACAGGAACAGGCAAGCAAAAACTGAGGGTAATGCTGCTCAATGCTAGAAGCCTAAATCTCAAAATGCAGTCATTCGAGGCACTCCTTAAAATGGAGAACATCGATATCTGTGCAGTGACTGAGACCTGGTTCTGGAGAGCACCCCTGCACTACCAGGCTATAACTCATACCACACTTTTTGGCCATGTAACCTGGACCGAAACACCAAAGGCAGAGGTGTGTCCATATTCATTAAGGATATCCACACCTCCAGGCTAGTTGCTCAGCATAATGCATCCAAGGTTATCCAAGTTCAACTAACTCTGGGCAAAACTGCAATCCAAATTGTAGCTTGCTACAGATCCCCCACCGTGCCCCAGGATTCCTACTCCTCTTTTCTTGATGTACTGGAAAATATTAGGGTTCAAACAAACACTCTAATAATGGGTGATTTCAACTACCCCACCATTAACTGGGAAAACTACTCATGTACCAACTCCTTAGCTCAACACTTTCTGGAATTCATAAATTCCAATGCCCTGGATCAACTTATCCACGCCCCCACCAGGGGCAACAGTATCCTAGACCTAGTCATTACCAACATGAGTGACTGGTGTTCCACACCTGAAGTCAACTCCTCGTTGGTCCAATCTGACCATAAGCTAATCACCCTTGATATCCACATCCTGCCCCCACTCACCATTAAGGAAACCACGGTAAAAAATTTCTCCAAAGCCAACTTCATGCTTCTTAAGACAGAAGTGGTGAACTTCATGACACCCATGCAGATGGACAATACAGTTACAACTGCTGAACCCTACACAAATGCACTCTATAAGCACTTATACGAGTGCATGGATCGTGGTATCCCAAACAGAACCAAGGCGCTATCCTCCAAAAAAATCTGGTGGTCCCCTGCCATAAACAAACTGTACAATAGAAGGAAGAAACTGTTGCAAAAGAGAGTAAAATCCCATGAGTGGATGAGCTCCCTGGTCAGCCTCAGTAGGAAGCTGAGATCCCTTATAAGATCCTCCAAAGCTAGCTACAAAAACAAAATCACCACTAATTCTAAGGACAACCACAAAGCATTCTATAGCTATGTCAAGAATCTCGATGGCAACACCCAGATCTGCTCTGAGTTACAGCACAAAGGCATGAAAATTACATAATCAACTGATATTGCCAACATCCTGGCAGATAGGTTCAGTGCTAACTTTACCCCCCCCTCACCCCCTAAAGGGTCCATATCTATACAGGAAGAATGCAGAGTCCCTGTAATCACAACTACGCAGGTGAAAGCTGCACTCTCTAAAGCCAAAAACACAGCATCCATGGGACTGGACAACATCCCAGGCTGCGTTTTACATGAACTTCAGAACAAACTGGCTCCCCGCTTTAGCACCATGTTCAATAATATCCTTGCGTCAGGCTTTGTACCCATTGAATGGTGCAAAGCAACAGTTATCCCACTCCACAAAGGGGGAGCCACCACTGATCCTGGGAACTATCGTTCTATTAGCCTGACGAGTCTGGTCTACAAGGCCATGGAATGTATCATCATTAAACTCATAAACAAAGACATTGGTAAACTCCAAACTCTGGATCCCACCCAGTTTGGGTTTGTGAAAGGCAGATCATGCCTCCTGAACCTGATTGACTTCTTTGAGGCAGTCACCAAAGCCGTAGATGAGGGTAAGGTGGTTCACACAGCCTATCTTGACCTCGCCAAGGCTTTCGACACCATCCCCCATTCTGGAATTATAGCTAAACTCACTAAACTAGGTATAAATCCCTACATCACAAGATGGGTTGCCAACTGGCTCACTGACAGAACCCACACTGTAAAAGTTGCAGACTCCAAATCTGACCTCAAAGCAGTGGAGTACCACAGGGTTCTGTCCTGAGACCTCTCCTGTTTGGTATCTACTTTTCTAAAGTACAGGCTAACACAGAAGGCCTCTGGCTAATGAAGTTCGCAGATGACTGCAAACTAGGAGCCATAGTCAAATCCCCAAATGATGTGGACATCCTACAGAAGGGCCTCGCTGAGACAGATTCCTGGTGTCAGAGCCATGGCCTCAAGCTCAATGCCAAAAAGTGCAGTGTCATCCCCTTTGGTAAAATCTCTGTACCCATGAACTACCACATAGGCAGCAATCTACTTAACACCAAATGTGTGATAAGAGACCTAGGGACCCAGGTGGACAGTAGTCTCTCCTTTGATAGTCACATCACCACAGTAGTCAGTAAGTCCTTCTACATGGCACACCTCATCATAAAAGGGTTCTCATCCAGGAAAAAAGAGGTCATTGTTCCCCTCTACTCGACACTCATTAGACCTATTAATGAGTACAATGCCACTTTTGGAATGCACCTCACAAGACATCTGCAGCAGCTGGAAAGGCCACAGAATTACCTCACAAAGAGGATTACTGGCCTCAAACAAATGCCCTACACTGACCACCTCAAATATCTCCAGCTTTACTCCGTAGCATATGACCTACTCTGAGGTGATCTCTGCCTAACATATAAAGCTATGTCAAACCCAGAGCTGTTGGACATGCTACACCTAAAGAAATCCCAATCCCTCTGAGCTACACGCTCTAGGGACCTAAACATTGTCACCACAATAAACAGGACATGCTGGAGGGACAGATTCCTGTCCCAGAGACTTCCCATACTCTGGAACAGGTTTCCCATCTATGTCAAGCAAAGTTCTTCATTGGCACTCTTCAAGAAAAATCTTGATGAGTGGATGGGAAATAGGAAATACACCCTGGGGATCACTTCTGTGTCTCTGCTCGACAGTGGCACAGGAAAATAACTTTCTTGGGTGGTGTAAGCCAGGGAACCTTGTTGGCTAGGCTTACGTAGGCCCTTGGACCGATAGCCTAGTACCTACCTATGAACCTATGAATAAGGCAGGGATGTCCTTCAAGTAGAATTTTATTTACTTTAGTTATGAATGTTGTGGTTAATAAAAGGAACAGAATGTCAAATATGGCAGGTTATAAGATAATGGAGGAAATACAAATAATAATATACACATATGCAGATGATATAGTTTTAATTAGTAAAAATAAGGAATAGATGGACAAGGGAATTAACTAAATAGATACTTAAAGTTGCTTGGTTTATGTATAAATAAAGAAAAAAGTAAAGGTTTTGGATTTATGGAAATATAGAAGAGATAAAGTTTAACACTGAGATTATAGATTTATTATGAAAAGTATTTGGATCAAATGGGCATAACAAGAAACAGTGGGAGAAAATCTTTCAGGAATTAAGAGATATATGTTTTGGAAAACATGTAAATTGTGATATTAAAAAGTATATTTCTAAATTTTATTCATTTAGGCAAGCTAACCTATTTAACAAGTATTTACACGATTCTGAACTATGAAAAAGAGATTATGTCTATTGAATTTTTGTTTATATGGGGAGTAGGTTAAATCCACTTAGAAGAGGGATCTTGTATGTGAAGGAAGAAGAAGGTATAAGATTAATTAACCCAATTTTTCATGCAGTGTACATGAATATGTATAGAGCTTTATCTCTTAAAAAAGAGAATAGAAATTTAATAGAAAATATTCTGAATGTTAATTATAAAGTTTTATAGGAAAATATGGTGTTAAGGAAAAGATGGAAAAAATATGTGAATGAAGATATAAAAGAGTATCAAAATAAAATTATTTTATGGAAACTGAATATAAATATTAACAACAATAGGAAAGAATGGTATTTGAATATTATGAAAGAACACTATTATGCTTTTCCATGGAAGCATTTAGAAGCAGAGAAAATAAATGCTATCAAAATAAGATTTACATGGTGTAAGAAAATATATGAATGTAAAGATTTTTGTGGAGGTTGACAACAGGTAAATTGCCTGTTAAACATGCCTTATAAAAAAAAAACAAGAAAGAGTGTGTAGTCACTGAGGGGAGCTTGAAACAGCAGAACATGTGCTTTTGAAATTTTCTAGAGGAAAGAAGTTACGTGAAGAAGTATGTAATAAGATGTTGAAAGGTTTCAAAAAGGTTAAAAATTTACATTGGAATATGTTCAAATATGGGTATTATGGTAGCAAAAATTGAAAAGAGGTTGAAAAAATGATAAAAAATATTTTTTCATTCTATGGATATTATGGATTGACAGACTTAATGAAGTAAATGTTAATAGGAAGTGGCAATTATCAGATATTTTGTACAAGATACATTTTTTGCTGTGGATAAAAGGGTGAGGGGGGAGTGTTTAACATATGATATTCATCATCTTCTTCCAGCTGTTCCCATTATGATATTGTTCTATATTAAACAAAAGTGCAAATAATTGTAAACAATGCATATAATGTAAATAATGTATATAAGCTGTGATAGTGAATAAAGAACTTTTACTATTTTGAGCTTCTAGATGGTACTGGAGGGCTCCTACAGCAGCAAGGAAGAGGCCTAAGGGAAGCACTAGCAAGGAGAAGGAGAGAAAAATGTATGGAGAGTTTAGAGGTAGAAAGTGAGAATTTGAAGAAAATGTTGTTCAATATGGAGCTTCAGAATGTAAATATGAGGTTTGGTAACAAACCAATTTGTCCAGGGACATCTTCAGGTGGGGTTAGGCAGAAATAGTAATGGGAATTAAGAGGGTACAGAAATAGTAATGGGAATTAGGAGGGTACAGAAATAGTAATGGGAATTAGGAGGGTACAGAAATAGTAATGGGAATTAGGAGGGTACAGAAATAGTAATGGGAATTAGGAGGGTACAGAAATAGTAATGGGAATTAGGAGGGTACAGAAATAGTAATGGGAATTAGGAGGGTACAGAAATAGTAATGGGAATTAGGAGGGTACAGAAATAGTAATGGGAATTAAGAGGGTACAGAAATAGTAATGGGAATTAGGAGGGTACAGAAATAGTAATGGGAATTAAGAGGGTAGGGGAAGAAAGCTAGTTGGAGAATCATCATCTTCTTTCGGCTGTTCCCATTAGGGGTCACCACAGCGGATCACCTGTTTCCATTTCTTCCTGTCCTCTGCATCTTGCTCTGTCACACCAACCACCTGCATGTCCTCTCTCATCACATCCATAAGCCTTATCTTAGACCTTCCTCTTTTCCTGTTACCTGGCAGCTTCATCCTTAGTATCTTTTTCCCAATATATTCAGCATCCCTCCTCAGCACATGTCCAGACCAACGTAATCTTGCCTCTCTGGCTTTGTCTCCAAACCTTCCAACCTGGGCTGACCCTCTAATATACTTATTCCTAATCCTGTCCACCATCGTCACACCCAGTGCAAATCTTAACAACTTTAACTCTGCCACATCCAGATCAAACTCCTGCCTTTTTGTCAGTGCCACTGTCTCCAACCCATATAACATAGCTGGTCTCACTAACCTCATGTAGACCTTCCCTTTCACTCTTACAGGTACTCATCTGTCACCAATCACTCCTGACACTCTTCTCCACCCACTCCATCCTGCCTGTACTCTCTTCTTCACCTCTCTTCCACACTCACCGTTACTCTGAACTATTGACTCCAAGTTGGAGAATGAAAAGGTTAAATGGGAATGTAGAATGATTGGGAGGAAATGAGGTAAGCGTAGGGAGGAGACTGATTGGTTTTATGCAAGTGTAACTAGGTATGGAATCACATTTTGGTGTGAATTTTCTACAGAACAGGAAATCTCTCTACAGAATAGGAAATCTTATTTTGGTCATTATTATATCCTTTGGTCGGCAAAAGGACATTGCGGTTATGTAGGATGGCATGCAGTTGGGCTTGCTTTGTTTCAGATGGTGTTGGGATTTTTGTAATGTTTTGGTGGTACATTTGGCAAGTAATGACCTGGGAATAATTACAAAGCTACTGGTGGTAGTAGGATAAGTTCAGGATATGTTTGATTTACAGAGAGTATGGATATAACTTTGGCACTGGAGAAGTATGATCTGTTTAATTTGAACTGTTTAGGCTACTGGCTGCTTTGGGTATTTATATGATAGGGCTTTGGGAGGTTGATGACAAGTATCCAGTTTGGTTCACAGAGGATGGAGTACACCGAATGATGTTTGACTTCAACCCTTTTAATGTATGGTTAGGCTTGTTTTGGAAGGTTTTGTTGGAAGTTTTGGTGTGAAGGAGGGGGAACAGCCTGGTCACACTGGTGGGTGGAGAAGAAAGGCAGGCTTGTCCCTCTTCTGTTCCTCATCTGGTGTTGGATGTTCATTTCAATGAGTTGGGAAATGAAAGTGAGCAGTTAGACACTGCTTGATAAGTAAAAGAAAGCAAGCGGAGGTACGGATGCTGCTTACTTGGTCAGGGTGAGCGAGGTCACGCTGCCCTAGTTAACAGTAATATGGATGTTTATGCTGTGGTTAATAAATTAAAATATTGGTCAATAAAGTTATGTTTATGGAAGTTTAATAAAGGTTGTCAAACATCATTTGGTGTAATATGTTTATTGAAGGGGACTGGGACAAAATGATTCCTGTGTGGTGGATGTTATAAAAGAGTAGAGTTTAGCTGTCTCCATAGAGAAGGAAGTAAACAAGTCTGTTGAAGTGGAGCAGGTAACAGAACTGGTCTGTTAAAAATAATTGAACAAGATGATTCAGGTGACAGCTCTGCTGTTTCATGGCATGAGATGGCAGATACATTTTATTGGAAGCACTGAGGATGGTAATGTGGAAAAGGAACCAGGTGATGTGGGAGCAGTGAATGCACCAATTAAAATTCATGTACCAGTAACAGAAAGTAAAAGAGGAAAGCAGCACCAAACTAAGAAGAACTCTGGTTTTGTGACAGCAGATAATACAATAGTTAAAACTTACACAGCAGTGGCAGCAGGCAAAAAAGGAGCAGCAACAAACCATAAGTAAAACTGTTTTTAAAAAGAAGACCAACTGTGAGAATAAGGAAAAAATGACACTGTAATAAACAGATAGTATGTATGTGACAACTTAGTAACTGTTCTGGGTTTTAAACCCCAAGAAATGTGATATTTTATGCATATTGAGACAGACACTTTTTCTGTCTTAACATTTGAAACTATTTTTATTTCATCACCTTACTGCCTACGAGCAAAAATTTTATCTACATATCCACTACCCAAAAGGTCAAACAGCCTCCCATGACTTTTCACACAAGACTACACACTTAACCATCCTCCACACACCTGGTCTACTGCCCCCAACAATATATCAGCCATATAAAGCCACAAAATGCAATCCCAAAGACAAAGACTATATAAAAACTAATAAACAAAATCCTAAAGCTTAGAGTATCCTGTCACTATAACCTTATAATACATGGGGACATTCATCCCAACCTTGGTCCACCTACACCCAATAACCTTCACTCTCCTAACACAACCCCCACAGTCAAGCTACCTTTATTTACTTCCAATTGCTCCCTCCTAGCATTTCACCTAAATATTAGAAGTATTAACAATAAGAGTCCCAACCTGCACGCCCTCCTAGTAACCCACTCCCCAGACATTATGTGTCTTACGGAAACCTGGCTTAAACCAACTACTACTGATAATGAGATATTACCACCAGACTATAATATACACTGACTAGACCGCAACACAAAGAAAGGAGGTGGGAAAGCAGTCCTGTACAAAAATACTCTGTTAATCGAGAAACCATGCAACCGCCCCAATTCAAAAATGCAGAACTCCTCATAACCAAACTACAGATTAACCATAACAAATGCCTGTACATCGTCTATACCTGCATTCTACCAGGTAATAATATAACTACCCTAGAGGATATCCTCTATTGGCTATCCACTACCTAGCCCCAAAAAAACATAGTTCTTGGTGACTTTAATACCAATTGGCACTCCTGCTCCTCCAAACTCCCCATCACACCTATAAACTTATCTGGGTTTAAGTAGACTGTAACCTCTCCCACTAGGATCAATAAACCAACCAATAGGAAAAGTATCCTAGACTGGATTTTAGTCAATAACCAACCCCAACTGTACACAGCTGGGACTCTCTCTGATGACCTTAGTGATCATCTACTAACCTATGTCATAAAACACAAGGCAGGCACCCCCACCGGATCAAATAAAGAACACTCAAAAACAGGAAGAACTTCAACTCTGCTATTTTCTTAAATGAATAAAAGGCAGTTGACTGGTCAAAACTAAAAAATCTATCATTAGAATAGGCCATAGCATATTTTAACACTAAATTCCTAAGTATCCTTGATTCCCATGCTCCAGCACATAATATAAAAACTAAATCAAACCCAGCAACCATGGCTCACAAAGGATACCAAGTCAAAAATCAAAACTAGAAACAGAGCCTGGGCCAGCTGATGATCAACTAAAGCCCCACTTGACTATTTAAAATACCTCCAACTCAGGAATGAAACAAAACAATCTATCCTACTAGATAAAAAAAGCTACTACCAAAACCTCCTAAATAAACATCAAAACAAGCATCAAAAGTTCTGGGCAGGCTTAAATCAGCTTCTTCATCCAGGTCAGTCTACCACCACAACACCTGCAAACCTCACTCATAATTCCCCAGAGACCATAGCTGGCGCCTATAATAACTTTTTCACTGAAACAATCCAATCCCTAGCAAATCAACTAACCCCCACAAATTTCAACCCCAGCTGCAATCCGCTCAGTAACCATCCCCAGTTTAGCTTCCAACCTGTTTCCACCACTTTTATCAAAACACTGGTAAAAAAACTAAAACCTACTACCCTCTCTGCTGACCTCCTCTCTGCAGAGTACCTACAAATAGCTTCACAGGCCATTGCATACCCCATATCTATACTGATCAACAGAGCCTTATCCGAAGGTGCTATCTCCTCCCTATGGAAAAATCCCACATCATCCCACTCCATAAAGGTGGACGTGCCACAGAATTATTCAACTATAGACCCATTGCCATTCTTTCCCCACTAGCCAAAATAATGGAGAAATGCATAAGTAAGCAACTAATGCAATACCTTATGCAGAATGACCTACTGTCCAACTCCAAGCATGGCTTCAGGCCACATCACAGCACCACCTCTGCCCTCCCTTCCTTTACTGATGCCATAAACCAAAACATGAATGACAATAGGATATCCTCTGCCCTTTTTCTTGACCTATCAAAAGCCTTTGATATGGTCAACCGTGAACTCCTCATTCTCTCTCTAAAGTCAATTTCTCTGAATAAGCACACAATCCTCTGGTTCCAGTCCTTCCTGAATGGCAGACAACAGGCAGTATTATGGCAGGGCAAATTTTTCAGCCAGCTACCTCTCACTCTTGGTGTCCCTCAATGCTCCATACTAGGACCACTACTCTTCTCTATTTTCATTAACAACCTTCACACTGCTATCCCTAAAGCTACCTGCATTCAATATGCAGATGATTCCACTCTCAACTGCTCAGCCACCTCCCCATCTGACCTACAAATCTTAACCCAAAACACATTTAATACTATTCAAAACTGGCTCTCCAGCCGTCGTCTACTGCTGAACCCCAATAAAACTAAACTTCTGCTCTTCACCCCCACTAGTAGATCCACCCCATTTTCATTCACTGTTACATCCAACAATGATACCACTATCTCCCCACATACCCATATGAAGCTTCTAGGGGTTATTATAGATAATAATCTTAAATTTGACCTACAGGTCAACAAAACCATATAGACCATCAATAAGAAGCTTGGATCTCTGTATAGAAACAACTCATTTTTAACCACACTGGCTAGAATTGCAATCACCCAGTCACACCTACTCTCTACTATTATTTATGCCTCTCCTGTACTCTCAAATCTTAATAAATCTGAACTGAATAAACTCTCCCATAGCTACAACCATATTGCAGATTCACCACTGACTCCACCTATAGAACCCATCACTGCCAGAACCTGAAACAACTAGACTGGCTAGAACTTCACAGTTTAATTCAACTAAATCAACTCTTAATAGCCCACAAAATTCTTTACCACCCTGAGGTTACCCCCTCACTCATAAATATTATAAAACCGTACAACAACTTTTGGTCACTACGATCTGCCAACAAACTATTGGTCCAAACCTACAAAGCTAATAATTCAGCTGGTGAATCCCTGTTTGCCAACTTTGTTGGCAAAGCATGGAATTCTCTGCCAAACTATATAACCCTTCAAACCTCCATAATTTAAAAAAAAAAAGCATCAAACAGTATTTCAAAGTGAACTGTCTTTGTCCGTGTACCAACCCTGATTAAGTTATAAAATTAAATCATATCTGAATAATATCTTAACTCAACTACGTACTGTACCAGTCTGATGAGTTTTGCTTTAATGTGTCTGGCCATGTAAATTGTGAGTCCCTTTTGAGAACATTACTAAAATATTGTATATAACTCTTTGTCTTATATTTTCTGTCTAACTAAATTGATGTGTAATCTTTGTAATATTGTTTATTGGAGCTTTTCTCCCCGGGCGTCTGCTGAAAATAGACATATATCCAGTTGGACTATCCCAGTAAACAAATGTAAAATAAATAAATAATAAATAAAAAAAATAGACTGATGATAACATTTATGGAACTGTGTAACAAAGAGAAGGACATTATCTGTGGAACAATTATTTGTTTTCTGGTAGTAATTTAAATGTTACTTTGCAATTTAGAACTGATAAACTAGAGGGACAATTACTGATCATTGATGAACAATGTTCAGTGTTAAAAAATTGCATGCAGGATCTTTGTGAAACTGCTGATAATATTTTGAAAGTTAGAGATGACAGAAACTTATGTAAGGTGGAGGTTGGAAGCTGTGATGAAATGGGGAAAAAATATCATACCAAAACACTTGCCAAGTGATATTTTTATGGCTGGTCATAGAGGACATTAAGATGTGCTGACCTGAATCATATTTCTTTTGTGGGGACTTTTCTCATTTAATTAATGATTGAAACAAAGTACAATGCAAGCATTGTGGGGGAGAAAGGACTAGGGTTGCCATCTATCTGTTTTTTTTTTTTTTTTTGGACTCTCTGGAAATCAAATTGATTCTCCATTAGTCTGGAAAACACTGTACTCCAGTATTCAAAAAAGGAAACTATCGGAGTTTGTTAAACTGGCTGATTTACTATGCTTTTTTACAGAAAAGCATAGTAAATTAGATAAAAGCAGACATCAGGAATGGAAAAAGAGGGCATTCCCACCCTCTGATATCACAGTAACGTCAGAAAATGGGTGGGGTGTCTGTGGGAGAAGGAGTGGGAATGGGCAGGGTTACATTGATGTGAGGGGTGTGACCTTACTTCGGTTTTAGCCATAATGAAAGGTGGCAACCTTAGAAAGGACAAACAGCAAGAAGGTGTGTACCTGATTGCAGACTGTGATAAAAAAAGGATGCAGTTTCGTGTGGATTGTCAAGAGCAAACAAATAATGAAAATGAATGGGAACAGGAAGAAAACATATATGAGGAAGGAGAACAAGAGGCTGGGGAGAGGGATTTAGGTGAAGAAGAAACTGCAGAAAAAGAAAAAAATATAAAAATATAGAGGGGAAAGGAGAAGAGAGACTGCATGCAGGAAGAAAAGTCAGGAGAAGGGATTGATACTAACATTTTTTTAAGTTCTAGTCAGTGAAAAATTTGATTCTGAGGATGAAGAATTATTTGCACATAAACTCAAAAATGTTCAACTGAGGAAAGGGTAAAAATAAGGAAATTAAAATTTTAAAAATATTTCCCTAAACTTTAAAAGAAGGAAAAGAAACAACTTTAGAGGACTTTCAGTAAATGCAAACAGTATTATTAACATTGCAAGAAGGAAGGGAATACTGGAATGGTATGCTAAATGTGATGTGGATGTTATTCTGTTAGAGGACGTAAGATTCCCAACGAGTGAAGAAAGTCTGCAAACAGAAAAATTGGGGGATGAAAATAAGTGAATTTTGTTCTAGAGTAGATGTGTTATGTAAAAAAAAAGGTGAAAATACTGGATGTAATGCTAGTAGGGGAGGGAAGGTTAATTCTTGTGCATGTGGAGAGAACATCTTCGTAGAATTATAGCATTATATGAATATATACCTAGCAGGGAAAAATAATTTGTTTCAACAAATATTAGGCTATATGGTGGTTAACATGAAAATTATAATTCAAAAATAATTTTTATAGGAAGGTAGGTATAGGAAGGTTCTCCCATTTGATTCTCAGCTGGAGTGCGGGGAGTGCCTTCTGTGTGGAGTCTGCATGTCTTCCCTGCAGTTGGGTGGACATTCGAAAGACATGTGTAAATGGGCGTGCCTTTGTTGAAGGTTGAACGTCAAGCTGGCACCTCGGCGTTCATGAAAATCTGCTGCCAATCATTAGTGGACCGGAGTTCTGCTGTGGCGACCCCTAACCAGGAAAAGCCAAAAGACAAACAAACATAAAAAATGACATGTTGATTCTAAAAATATCTAAATGAGGACTCACAAATTTTGTTGAAATTATTTTTTTTTTCATATGTGTGCAGTGAGTGATAAGTGTTGTCAACTAATGGATTCAGTTTCTCTACTAATTTTGTACTTTGTAACTGAGTTGCACGTGTCACTGCCATGGGGCCATGGATTTAACATAAGCAGTAAGTCTGCTATGGGAATAAGGCACCCCATGTAAATATGTGTTATTTGTGTGCTTTCTGATTACATAGTATGAGTAATCATAGTATGAGTAATGGTGACTATGAACTGAGTAGCTGAGTGGTTAACTACAGTCTTTTTTTCTTAGAGAGGCATTGTTTTCTAATGTCAAAGCTTGCAATGTAAGTAGGTTTACATTTTCCTTAATGGCAGACTTACTGTTTGTAATGCAATGTTACTAGTAGACAGTGCATATGGTTTTGTTGGGATCTTTTTATGTGCATAACATTTTATTGTATTCTATTTATTGCTGTTCTAGTGTTTTATTGTTTTTTCTTTGCATGTATTGAGTTTTACCATTTTCTGCTTATTCTATTCAATGTCTATGAATAACTGCCCATTTAATTACAACTGCATTAAAGGTGTAGTTTAAGAGAAATACTTACCTTGACATACCGGAGGTAAAGGATGCCATCCAATATGGTGACACTGACTTATCTTGGGCCCATGTAATGCATATCCAGAATTGCAAGAAAATTCAACCAAGCCATTGTTCATTTTGCTTTGCCCATGTTCTATGCTTGGTTTCTCACATCTGACTTCTGAAACTAAATAAAAAGATATTGAGCAGATATTGCTAAAGTGTATGAAGGTGAAACAAATAAATAAATGTTCATCTTGACATTGTTTTCATATCATATGTTATAAATCATTCTTCTCTAACCTAAATTTAAAGGCAGAACATTACCTGGCTTTGGGAAAGAAATGAATGTTTATTTTCTGATTTAACATTGTTTTATCAAATAAGTTTACTTTTCATGATACTTGTTGCTCTGAATATACAATTTTCTTTAATAGTCATTCTAAAAAAAAAACGTCACAACTCCTGGATGTGGGCTGTGTGACAGCTTGCTTTCATTACTGTATGACAGAAAATAGATGATGCAAACAACCTGATTTATTACATTTAGTTGATGTTGTCTCCATTCTATTTAAGGAAAACTGTTACTTTGGCAAATGCAGGAAGCCATCTGGGTTACCATTAAATTTTGAGCCTCTCAGATGCCTGACTGTGCTGGAATATCTACGTACAGCCTTAAGACATGTGATTTACTTTCTGTGACAGCTCTTCCACAGAAAAGAACTAGACTGACACTGTTATAGGAATGTGGACATTTGCTTCTCAACTGAGACATATACCATTTTAAATGATCATGATTACTGCATGTCCATTCATTTAAAATATTTATGCAAACTAAAATACAGAGGTATATTCACAATGTAGTTTAATGTCATATCATTCCATGACCACGATACACTTATGGTTAATTTACACCTACTCTGTACTTACCCTTCCACTTGCCCGTAGCACATATTAATATGGAAGTATATTTAATAATACCTTTATTATTAAGCATTATATAAGACTGAAATCTAGTAGCAGCAACCATATGAAAGCAAAAGTAGTCAAACCATCAGAGTACATTATTCATTAAAACATAATGCAGCATATCAGGAAATACATATGCTCTTAACTTTTTTCCTGCCATCAGCCAGCACATTCCAGCCTATGTCAAGAGAAACTTGGCCCTGAGTTATGAATCAATATTTGACTGTACAGAAAATAGGACTTGAGAGCAATGACACCATTTATAGCAATAAGCCAACTTTTGCATACTTAATATAAAATATAATAAGTAAGCTGTAATAATGAATTTCTGCCATTTACTCTTTGAGACCATTAAGCAAGATCTGTCATTTAGTGTCTTGTAAACTGCCACACTAATGGTATGATGAACTAAAACAGTAACCCAGAGAGGTATATAGTTTTCAATCCTGTTTGTACCAAATACCAATCATATCTCTTAATGCAATACTACCTAGGAAAATGTCAGCTACTGAACTTTAAAGTGTGCAGTCTAGTCAGTTATTCTCTCAGATACTACCTTCCCAGCAAGGTTCAGTTGACTTCTCAGTGCTGCTGTGTGTACAGTAGTTGTCCCAGATATTTCAGCTGTGTGTTTAATGAAAACCAATTGACATGAGCCTGGAGACTACTGCTGGATCTGCTTTATTGTTTTCTGGTTTTAACACCAAATGGGTATACTTAAGGTGATAAAATGTCATTTTGAGGTCCTTATTGTTAGGTCACAATACTATTTACCTACAACAGAATAACATAAAATCCACTGTAGAAATGGACCTAAAAAAAAAAAAAAATTAAGCATTTGAGCAAAACATTTTTCATACTGTCAACCAGGAGCAGCTCATAGATATAGAATAATGGGCAGCAGCCCTCCATAATGAAATTCTTTTTAAAATGGATTTTATTGTTTTATTTGTTTTCTTCTTTTCTTCTTCTTCTTCCTAAAAATGGTCAACTTTCCCCATTCTCAGGACTCAGAACTGTAAGCATGCATTGACCATCCACAGAATTCCTAGTATGGTAAAAAAATGAATTATGCAGCTGAGCTATTTCTTAAAGCAACATAGTATTATGTCATACTCCTTATAGAAAAGGAAGTATAATATAGTAATAAGCCCTCTTTGTCATAGTCACTTTATTATAGGTCCTTCTGCTGTTCCAGGGGGGTAGAAGTGACTCTTCAGTGAGTACTGTTTTGGATGCTAAATGAATCTGCAAGCAACTGTTTCCCATTGACTCAGCTTGTAGCAAGTGACTGCTGCCTGAAGCAGCTTGAATAAAAAGTGAATGTGTGCTGATTTGTTGATAGGAGTAAGTGTCTTTGTGAGGAACAACTGTGTAAGTAAACTTATCATAAGAGTAGATGCTCGAATGATTTTTATTATAATAGCACTAGTTACATGGGTTATATCCTGTGAAGGATATAATATCCATCCAGATTCCAAAGCTTTATCCTGCTAAAGACATAATAGCTGCTCACCATTCAAAGCTTCAAAGGCACCTTCCATGTACCCAAAGCATTTGTCAGCTCAAGCTGAGCTGAGCTGAAGAAAAACTGATTTGGGTACTAAACCCTTCAGAGCTTTCATGCCAACAGGTTGAACCCTGAAAAGCTCAATGCTAGGGGAAAAAAAAAAAAATATATATATATATATATATATATATATATATCATCATCATTCTCTTTCGGCTTTTCCCGTTAGGGGTCGCCACAGCGGATCATCTCTTTCCATTTCTTCCTATCCTCTGCATCTTGCTCTGTCACACCAACCGCCTGCATGTCCTCTCTCACCACGTCCATAAACCTTATCTTAGGCCTTCCTCTATTCCTCTTACCTGGCAGCTCCATCCTTAGCATCTTTTTCCCAATATACCCATCATCCCTCCTCAGCACATGTCCAAACCAACGCAATCTCGTCTCTCTTGCTTTGTCTCCAAACTGTCCAACATGAGCTGACCCTCTAATATACCGATTCCTAATCCTATCCATCCTAGTCACACCGATTGCAAATCTTAACATCTTTAACTCTGCCACATCCAGCTCTGACTCCTGCCTTTTTGTCAGTGCCACTGTCTCCAACCCATATAACATAGCTGGTCTCACTACACTCTTGTAGACCTTCCCTTTCACTCTTACGGATACCCGTCTGTCACAAATCACTCCTGACACTCTTCTCCACCCATTCCACCCTGCCTGTACTCTCTTCTTGCTCTTATATATATAGATAGATTCACTTCATAATCTCGAAATACTGAAATATCAAATTTCAGTATCTCAAGAAAACCCCGAACCCAAAACCACAAAATTCAAAACATGGAATAAACCGCACACACTACACCATACATACACCACAACACCCACATCACAACATAAAGAACCCAACCCTATACTACACCATACATACATTACTAACTATCCACTTACCTTAACCTGCACCCTAACCCTAAGGTCCGTAACTCTCGCACCACAGTAGAGAAAATAGTGAAGCCACGGAATGGCCCACCAAAATCTTGCCCTAGGTAAGATTTCGATGTTCTGGGGCTTTGCTATTTTCATCATTCGATGTTGTGGGTTCGATGTTTTAACTTTCGGCGTTTTACCTCTTTGGAATTTTGATACAAACCCAACATCTCATACCATATAAATGACATTTCAACATTATACATTGCAACTACAAAAAGAATACTATATACACACTTCTGAGACAAGATATACAAGTGCAAAATGATTATTGCTCTGTGCCATGTGAAGTAGCATTCTAACTGAATAAAATCATGATTAACTCTCCTCATTGGACAATAAGTGAGTGCAGTTATTTAAGATTAAAATAAACAACAAATGCTTTACTAGTAGTATGTTCTGGTATTGTAGAAAAGTTGCATACCAAAATTATAACTTATAAGTTAGATAAAGTGCTATAAATAACTTCTAATAACACATTTTCACTAAGTTGTTTCTTAAGATCTGTTCATATGGAAGGCCTGTGATGGAGGTGGAACCATTAAAATATGTGTGTGACATCAAAGAGAGAAGGAGAAATGCTGGTTTACAATTCAGCTGATTTTTTTTTTTGTATTTGCAGTGCTTGCTTGTTTAATCTTCTGTTTGGATTCTGTTTGTGGGTATGAAGTGCTTTGAAAATTGAAATGCTATTTGCATGGCTAACCATAGCTAAAATGTACCATGATTCTGTTTACAGAAATGTAACAAAATATAATGTATAGGATGATTATCTGTACATTTAACTGTATTTGTAAATGTCTCATATTATAAATGATAGTGTGTTTTTTGTTTGTTGGAGCTTTTCTCCCCGGGCCTCCACTGAAAATGGACATATATCCAGTTGCACTAGCCTGGTCAACAAATGTAAAATAAAATAAAAACTGGTGTAACCAGTCAGGAGGAGAAGGTAACCTCACACAACACAATTCCAGTATCACATAGTCCCACATCAGTGAACCAAACACATAAATACACAAAAACATACTCGGAGGCTCTAAATAAAAATCTACCTAAGCAACAGAGAACTCCAAAGCAGACATCCAAGCAAACGCTACCTCAAAACAAAACACACACAACACATAACCCACAAAGTCAGTGTGCCAAGCAGCCACAGCCCTTAAGGCTGAATAACACACCTGATACTCTTGTTATAGGTGACTCTATTGTCAGATACACTGACGTCCCGCTCACCAGGCTGAATAAAGAGAAGGTCACAGTGAGCTGCCTGTTGGGTGCTAGGATCCAACACATAACGCAAGCACTCAGGTCACTCCAAAGCAAATACAAATATGACTCAGTCATTGTACATGCTGGTGTGAATGACCTGAGACGTACCTCCCTGGACTACATGAAAAGAGACATAGAGGAGCTCTCTGATCATGTAGCCCAGGCTGGTATGACCCTGACCTTGAGCATCATCTTACTCTCACCTAGAATGATGCCACAGTACAAAGACAAAATGATCGATTTTAACAATTGGCTAAAATTTTTGTGTCATTCAAAGGGGATCCAGTGTCTGTAAGCCTGGGATGACATGCTCGACAAGCCACGTTGCTTCGCTAGGGACGGCTTGCACCTGTCACCACTGGGCTTTCGGATATTGGCAAAGGCTCTTGCCACCCCCATAGTGCCTTTTTTAGGCAAGGCTCAAAAGTCAAACCCACCCCCATAGACAGCACAAGGAACAAGAAACTAAGGGTAATGCTGCTAAACACCAGAAGTCTTAACCTCAAGATGCACGCACTCGAAGCTCTCCTTAGTATGGAGAACATCGATATCTTTGCAGTGACAGAAACCTGGTTCAAGGCTCCAGAGAGCACCCCAGCACTACCAGGCTATACCTCATATCATGCTTTTCGGCCCCAAAACCCGGACCGAACCACAAAAGGAGGGGGAGTTTCCATATTTATCAAGGATATCCACACCTCCAGGTTAGTGGCTTTGCACGAAGTATCGGAGACCATCCATGTGCAACTAACAGAGGGCAAGACTGCTTTTCAGTTTATAGCATCCTACAGACCACCCTCTTAAAGTCAGGAATCCCATTCGGCTTTCCTGAAAACATTGGAGAACATGAAGATCTCTCCGAACACCATTATATTGGGTGACTTCAACTACCCAAACATTGACTGGAAGCACTACTCAAGCCCCAGCACCTTAGCCCAAAGATTCCTGGAAATTATATACTCAAATGCTATGGAACAACTAGTCACCACTCCCACAAGAGGGGACAACATACTAGACCTGATCATTACCAACATGGGGACTCTATGCTCCACACCAGAAGTATATCCCTCATTGGTAAGATCAGACCATAAATTAATTTCACTGGATGTCCACATCCCGACCCCACCCCCAGCCCAGAAAACCACAGTGAAAAACTTCTCAAAAGTGAACTTCTCACTTCTCAAAACCGAAGTGGAATCCTTCAAGGCCCCAGGGCCAGTGGAAACTACAGCCCAAACTGCAGAATCCTATATAAATGCATTCTATGGACATCTCCAGGAATGCATGGATCATGATATCCCAAACAAAACCAAGACCCAATCATCCAAAGGCAGGCGTCCAGTCTGGTGGACCCCTACCATAAATAAACTGTACAACAGAAGGAGGAAGCAACTACATGATAGAGCAAAATCCCTAATAGGGAAGGCATCTCTGATCAGTACTAGCAAAAAATTACGATCCCTCATAAAATCCTCCAAGGCCAGCTTCGAGAGAAAAATTGCACAGGACACCAAAGACAATCATAAGGCTTTTTTCAGTTATGTTAGAAACCTGGGATGCAACTCCCAGACTTGTTCTGAGTTGATTCTAAATGACAAAAAATACACTGAACCCACAGACATCGCCAATATCCTGGCAGACAGGTTCAGTGCAAACTTCTCCACCCCCAAAAGAGCAAGTATCTATCCCGCACAGGGGTGCCTCCCAAACATCCCACATGCTCAGGTGAAGGCTGCCCCCTCCAAAGCAAAAACACTGCTTCCATGGGACCAGATGGTGTCCCAGGTTGCGTCCTACATGAACTACAAGAGGAACTAATCCCTCAAATAAAACAGCTATACAATCTCAGCCTCACTACAGGATATGTGCCCACAGAATGGCGTACAGCAACAGTGGTCCCACTGCACAAAGGTGGAGCCTCTACGGACCCTGGAAACTATCGCCCCATAAGCCTGACTAGCTTAGTCTGCAAGGCTATGGAGAGGATCATCATGGAGCTCATAAACAAAGACATTGGGGACCTACAGACACTAGATCCTACCCAGTCTGGCTTTGTCAAGGGCAGATCCTGCCTTTTGAACCTGGTTGACTTCTTTGAAACAGTCACCAAAGCCATAGATGAAGGGAAGGTAGTCCACACAGCCTATCTGGACCTTGCAAAGGCATTTGACACAATACCCCACTCGGGCATCATAGATAAGCTATCCAGCTTAAATATAAACCCCTATGTCACAAGATGGGTAGCAAACTGTCTCAAAGACAGAACCCACAGAGTGAGAGTTGCTGGAGCCATGTCAGACTTGAAACCGGTCACAAGTGGCATCCCACAGGGTTCTGTCCTGGGACCACTCTTGTTTGGTATATACTTTTCCAAGGTACAGGCAAACGTGGGAGGACTATGGCTCACCAAGTTCGCAGATGACTGCAAACTGGGCGCCATAATCAACTCTCCAGCTGACACAAACATCCTTCAAAAATGTCTCACAGAGACAGATAACTGGTGCCAGCACCATGGTTTAAAGCTAAATGCCAAAAAATGTATAGTCATACCCTTTGGCAAAAACAATGTGCCCACAAATTACCACATAGGCGGAAACCCATTAAGTACAGAGAAAGTAATTAGGGACCTGGGGACCCAAGTTGATAGCAATCTCTCCTTTGAAAACCACATTGCCAAAGTGGTTAGAAAGACCTTCTACATAGCCCACCTCATCATGAAGGGTTTCACATCTAGATCAAGAGAGGTAATTGTGCCCCTTTATTCATCCTTCATCAGGCCCATCATAGAATACAATGCCCCTTTTGGGATGTACCTTACCAGACACCTGCAGCAATTAGAAAGACCCCAAAAGTATCTCACCAAGAGGATCAAGGATCTCAAACAGATGCCATATGCTGCTCGGTTAAAAAAACTCCAGCTCTACTCAGTTGCATACCGCCTACTTCGAGGCGATCTATGCCTGACATACAAAGCTATGTCAAATCCAGAATTAATGGACATGCTCCACCTTAGTAAATCTAAATCCCTTAGAGCCACATGCTCGAGGGACTTGAACCTCAGCACAGAAATAAATAGAACTTGCTGGAGGGACAGATTCATAACCCAGAACTATATATTCACTCTGGAATAGAATTCCAGTTCATGTGAGGCAGAGCATCTCACTGAATCTCTTCAAGAAGAATCTCGATAAGTGGATGGGGGATCGTAGGTTTGTCCCAGGGATTACTCCCGTGTCACTATTAGACAGAGCCACAGTAAACTAAACCTTAAAAAGGGCACAGTATACTCAAATCAAGGGGTGGCGTAAGCCATACAGAATCGGGCTAGGCTTATAATTGCCCCAGGGCAGATAGCCTAGTATGAACCTATGAACCTATAAAATAAATGTGTAAAGCAATGATAGGTGATTATTAGTGTCTTCTTCTGCTATGATTGTAATGTTGTACTTATTCTAAGGCACTAGCATACTGCTTTTTTTCATTCTGCATGTCAATAAAGTTTACTGTTTAAGAAATTTGCATCATAGGTTCATAGGTGTGTACTAAGCTAATGGCCCTGAAGCCTTTACAAGCCTAGCCCATAGGATTACTCTGGCATTGTGCCACCAAACCTTAGTTCCCAGTGCCTCTGTCGACTACAGCCACTGGATTGATCCCCGGGGTGAATTTTCTATTTCCCATCCACTCATCAAGATTTCTCTTGAAGAAGGCCAGTGAGGTACTCTGCTTGACATGTATGGGAAGTCTATTCCATAGCATGGGCAGTCTCTGGGTTATGAACCTGTTCCTCCAGCAAGTTCTGCTGATTGTGCTAATGAGGTTGCGGTCTCTGGACTGTATGGTGTGGAGGGATTGGGATTTCTTTAGATCTAGCATTTCTAACAGAGCTGAGTCAGACATGGCTTTGTAAGTCAAGCTGAGATCGCCTCTAAGTAGGCAATATGAGACAGAGAATAGTTGGAGATTTTTGAGTCTGTCCATATAGGATAAGTGTTTAAGGCCTAGGATCTTCTTTATGAGGTACTTTTGTGGCCTCTCCAGTTGTTGCGGGTGTCTAGTGAGGTACATGCCAAATGGGGCATTGTACTTGATGATTGGCCTAATGAGGGAAGAGTAGAGGGGGACAATGACCTCTTTCTTCCTGGATGCAAAACCCTTAGTAATGAGATGTGCCACATAGACTTTCTGACCACAGTGGTAATGTGGTGGTCAAAAGAGTGGTTGCTGTCAACCTGTGTTCCCAGATCTCTTATAACACCTTCTGTGTTCAATGGACTACCATCAATGTGGTAATTCAAGGGAACCAGGTTTTTCCCAAAGGGGATGAAGACACATTTTTTGGTACTCAGCTTAAGGCCATGGTTCTGACACCAGTCGTTGGTCTCATCAAAGACTTTCTGTAGGATGTCAACATCACTTGGGGAGTTAATAATAGCTCCCAACTTGCAATCATCTGTAAACTTTGTCAGACAGAGTCCCTTCGTGTTGACCTGGATTTCAGAGAAGTAGATACCAAACAGGAGAGGACCCAGGACCGAACCCTGTAGGACTCCACTCATGACTGGTCGCCAGTCTGACTTGGAGTCAGCTACTTTCACACTGTGGGTTCTATCTGTGAGCCAGTTTGCAACCCACCTAGTGATATAGGGGTTGATGCCTAACTTAGTAAGTTTTTCTATGATTCCTGAGTGGTGAATGACATCAAAGGCCTTGGCCAGATCAAGGTAGGCTGTATGAACCAGCTTGCCTTCATCCACAACTCTAGTGACTGACTCAAAGAAGTTGACCAAGTTGAGCAGGCATGATCTACCCTCCACAAAACCAATCTGTGTAGGATCCAGAGTTTGGAGATTCCCTATATTCTTGTTTATTAGGTCCATGATGATGCGTTCCATAGCTTTGCATATCAGACTTGTTAGGCTAATGGGGCAATAGTTCCTGGAATCTATAGTCACTCCTCCTTTGTGGAGAGGGATGACTGTAGCAGTGTGCCATTTGGTAGGGACAAAGCCTGAAGTGAGGCTGTGATTGAACAGGGCACACAGGTGAGGTGCCAGTTCACTCTGTAGTTCATGTAGAACACATCCAGGGATACTGTCAGGTCCCATAGAAGCTGAATTCTTGGCCTTGGACAGTGTTGTTTTAACCTGTGCAGCAGTAATACTGGGTGCCTGGCAATCTACTAGTATTGTGATTGGTCCTTTGAGAGGGGAGAGACCGGTAAAGTTAGCACTGAATCTGTCCGCCAGTATATTCACAATATCAGTTGGCTTGGTATAGGAGGTACCATTGTGCAGTAGCTCAGAGCAAATATGGGTATTGCCATGGAGATTTTTTTACATAACTCTAGAAGCCCTTGTGGTTGTATTTACTATCTGCTGCAATTCTGTTTGCATAGCTAGCTTTAGAGGATTTGATGAGGGATCTCAACCTTTTGTTGAGGCTGATAAGGGAGTTTTTCTAGTCTTGGCACTTCACCTTATTCCACATCAGTTTCGTCCTTCAGTTGTAGAGTTTGTATTTGGCAGGGGACCACCAGATTGGCTCCCTTGTTTTTTTTTTTGAGTTGAGCATTTTAGTTCTATTGGGTATGGCAAGATCCATGCATTTGTGCACGTGTTCGTACAGTGCATTGGTGTATAAATTGGCAGTCATGCATCCATTTGCATGGGTGCTGTGAAGTTAGCCTCCTCTGTTTTTAGGAGCCCAAAGTTAGCTTTGGAGAAGTTTTTCATGGTGGTTACCTTTGCTGGGGGGTGGTAGGGATGTGGATTTCCATGGTGATTAGCTTGTGATCAGATCTAACCAGGGAGGAGTTGACTATTGGGGTAGAGCAACGGTCACCCATGTTAGTAATGACCAGGTCAAGGATGTTGCTACCTCTAGTGGGGGTAAGAATGAGCTGGTCCAGGGCATTGGAATCAATGAATTCCAGAAAGCGTTGGGCAAATGTATTGTTACATGAGTAGTTTTCCCAGTTAATGGAGGGGTAGTTGAAACTGCCCAGTATGAGAGTGTTAGGTTTGACCCTAATATTCTCCAGGGTGCTTAGGAATGTGGAGTCTTGGGACATGGTTGGGGACCTATAGCAGGCTATGACCTGAATTGGTATCTTACCTAACGTTAGCTGCACCTGAAGTATCTTAGACGCGTTATGTTGGGCTACCAGTCTAGAGGTGTGCGCATCCTTTATGAATATAGAAACATCACTGCCTTTGGAGTTTCAGTCCAAGTTCTGGGGCTGAAATGTATGGAATGAGTTATGAGGTAGTGCAGAGGTGCTTTCTGGTGTCTTGAACCAGGTCTCTGTTACAGCACAAATGTCGATGTTCTCCATTTTAAGAAGTGCTTCAAGTGAGTGCATTTTGAGATTTAGACTTCTTGCGTTGAGCAGCATGACCCTCATATTGCATTTGTTTGTAGCTGTCATGGTGGTAATTTGGTCTTTGGAACACCACCTAAAAAAGGCACTATAGGGGAGAAGAGCCTTGACCAGTATCCAGAAGCCCAGAGGTGACAGATGCAGACCATCTCTGGCAAAGCATCGAGGTCTGTCAATCATGTAATCCCAGGCAGACAGATACTGGATCCTCTTAGAATGACACCAGAAACTTAGCCAATTGTTGAAATCAATCATTTTCTGCTTGTACTGTGGTATCATTCTGGGTGATGGTAGGATGCTGCTCAGGGCTAGGGTCATACCTGCCTGGGCTACATAATCTGAGAGCTCCTCCATGTCTCTTTTCATGTAGTCCAGGGAGGTACATCTCAGGTTATTCACACCCACATGTACAGTGAGTCATATTTGTACCTGTTTTTGAGGAACCTGAGTGTGTGCATTGTGGCAGATCCTGGTGCCTGACAGGCAGATGACTGTTACTTTCTCCTTATTCAACCTAGTGAGTGGGACATCAGTGGCACCTATGACTAGTGTGTTGAGCATGCTGTTTTGCCTCAGGGGCTTTGGTTGAGTGGCACACTGAGTTATGTATCTCGTGATTAGTGTTGTGTTGTGGTGGTCGAGTGCATTTCTGCCTTGGAGGTCTCTGCTGTTTGGCTAGATTTTTACTGACAGCCTCTGCAAAGATGGGTGTGTAGTTTGTGTTTTTATGTGAAGGCAATGCTGGTGTGTGTTCTGGAGGGCTATGAGTTCCATGTGGTGTGGGGCAAGTGTGACCTTCTCCTCTTGACCAGCTATTCTGGTCTTGGCTGGAGAGTGCATGGCTTCCAATTTGGATATATAAGTGCATCTCTCACAAGTCTGAGTGTTGGGGGGTAAGAGGAGAGGGTTGTCAGTGTACATGAGGCAGTTGCTACTTTGCTTCAGGATGCCCAAGTTTATTTATTTATTTATTTTATTTATTTAAATTTGTTGACCGGGAGTGTCCGACTGGATGTAGGTCCATTTTCAGCGGAGGCCCGGGGAGAAAAGCTCCACAGTTAAAGTTCACCAGGTTAATAGGAGAAAGCACAGGGTACTGACATTTAGACATACCTGGAGCGGTGGGCATTAATAAGTACTGGATCTGTTTCCTTGTAGAACATTTTGGCACTGCTCAGAAGCTTACAAACGGTCCTGGATACAGCAGATCTGTATCTGGACAAGATTAGTTACAAGAAAGGTGGAAAACAAGCGCAGATGGGGGTTTTAAACCAGAAAGTTGAAAGAGATGGAAAAACTGCCCAAATGGTCAATAAACTTCAATTTCTGAGCCAAAAACACTCCTCTTGTGGTAAATAGGCTAACTAGTTCCTACCACTCCCACTGATAAGCTAGAAGGCTTCCCTCCAACACAGAAAGGCTTGAGGGGCTCAGAAGCTTAAAAACCTGACCTGGTTCAAGGCTCCAGAGAGCACCCCTGCATTACCAGGCTATAATTCATACCACACCTTTCGGCCACCTAACCTGGACCGAAACACTAAAAGGTGGAGGCATGTCCATATTCATTAAGGATATCCACACCTCCAGGCTTGTTGCTCAGCATAATGCATCTGAGATTATCAAAGTACAACTAACTCAGGGCAAGACCGCAACCCAAATTGTAACTTGCTACAGATCCCCTACCATGCCCCAGGATTCCCACTCCTCATTTCGTAATACAGTGGAAAATATTAGGGTACAACCCAACACCCTAATAATGGGCAATTTCAACTACCCCACCATTAATTAGGAAAACTACTCATGTACCAACTCTTTTGCTCAACGTTTTCTGGAATTCATAAATTCTAATGCCTTGGATCAACTTATCCACACCCCCACCAGGGACAGCAATATCCTAGACCTGGTCATTGCCAACATGGGTGACTGGTGTTCCACACCAGAGGTCAGTTCCTCATTGGCTAGATCTGACCACAAGCTAACCAGCCTAGATATTCACATCCCACCCCCACCACCCATTAGGGAAACCACCGTAAAAAATTTCTCCAAAGCCAACTTCACGCTTCTTAAGACAGAAGTGGCAAACTTCACAACACCAATGCAGACAGACTATAGAGATACGACTTCTGAATCCAACACAAATGCACTTTATAAGCACTTACACGAGTGCATGGATCATGCTATCTCTAACAGAACCAAAATGCTATCCTCCAAAAAAAGAAAGCCAATCTGGTGGTACCCTGCCATAAACAAACTCTACAACAGAAGAAAGAAACTGTTGCAAAAAACAGTAAAATCCCATGACTGGAAGAACTCCCTGGTCAGCCTCAAGTAAGAAGCTGAGATCCCTCATAAAATCCTCCAAAGCTAGTTATGAAAACAATAATCACCACTGATTCTAAAGACAACCACAAAACATTCTATAGCTATGTCAAGAATCTCAATGGCAACACTCAGATCTGTTCTGAGTTACAGCACAATGGCACAAAATATACAGAAGCAACTGATATTGCCAACATTCAGTGCTTACTTTACCCCCGCCCCCTTCACCCCCTAAAGGGCCCATCTCTATACCAGAAGAGTGCAAAGTTCCTGTAATCATGGTTGCACAGGTAAAAATCACACTCTCCAAAGCCAAGAACACAGCATCCATGGGACCTGACAACATCCCAGGCTGCGTTCTACATGAACTACAGAATGAACTGGCACCCCACCTAAGCACCATGTTCAATCATAGCCTTACCTCAGGCTTTGTACCCACTAAATGCCACACAGTGACGGTTATCCAACTCCACAAAGGTGGAGCCACCACAGACCCCAGGCCCCATTAGTCTAACGAGCCTGGTCTGCAAGGCCATGCAATGTATCATCATGGAACTTATAAACAAAGACAATGGTAATCTCCCAACTTTGGACCCCACCCAGTTTGGGTTTGTAAAAGCAGATCATGTCTCTTAAACCTGATTGACTTCTTTGAAGCAGTCACCAAAGCCTTAGACAAGGATAAGGTTGTTCACATAGCCTATCTAGATTTCGCCAAGGCTTCGACACCACTCCCCACTCTGGAATTATAGATAAACTCATTAAACTAAGTATAAATCCCTATGTCACAAGATGGGTTGCCAACTGGCTCACTGATAGAACCTACACTGTGAAAGTAGCAGACTCCAAATCCAACTTCAGACCAGAGACAAGTGGAGTACCACAGGGTTCAGTCCTGGGTCCTCTCCTGTTTGGTATCTACTTTTATGAAGTACAGGCTAACACAGAAGGTATTTGGCTAATGAATTTCAGAGAGGACTGCAAACTAGGAGCCATAACTGAAACTCCTAACGATGTGGACATCCTACAAAAGGGCCTCACTGAGACAGATGCCTGGTGTCAAAGCCATGGCCTCAAGTTCAATGCCAAAAAGTGCAATGTCATCCCTTTTGGTAAAAACTCTGTACCCACAAGCTACCACATAGGTGGTAGTCTACTTAACACCAAAAGTGTGATAAGAGACCTTGGGACACAGGTGGACAGTAGTCTCTCCTTTGATAATTACATTGCCACAGTAGTCAGGAAATTCTTCTACGTAGCACACCTCATCACAAAAGGTTTCTCATCCAGGAAAAAATAGGTCATTGTTCCCCTCTACTCGTCATTCATTAGACCCATTATAGAGTACAATGCCCCTTTTGGTATGTACCTCACAAGACATCTACAACAACTGGAAAGGCCACAGAAATACCTCACAAAGAGGATTACCAGCCTCAAACAGATGCCCTATGCTGACTGTCTCAAAAAACTCCAGCTTTTCTCTGTCACATATTGCCTACTCAGAGGTTGCTCTGCCTAACATACAAAGCTATGTCAAACCCAGAGGTGTTGGACATGCTCCACTTAAAGAAATCCCAATTCCTCTGAGCTACATGGTCTAGAGACCTAAACCTTGTCACCACAATAAACAGAACACACTAGAGGGATAGATTCCTGCCCCAGACACTTTCCATACTCTGGAACAAACTACCTGTCTATATCAAACAATGCTCCTCATTAGCACTCTTCAAGAAAAATCGTGATGATTGGATGGGAAATAGGAAATTCACCCCAGGGATCACCTCTGTGGCTCTGCTCGACAGGGGCACAGGAAAATAACTTTCATGGGTGATGAAAGCCAGGGTACCTTTTAGGCTAGGCTTGTATATGCCCTAGGGCCGATAGCCTAGTACCTACCTATGAACCTATGAACAGTCCTGGATACAACAACTCTGTATCTGGACTAGACTAGTTACAGGAAAAGCGGGAAAGAAGCGCAAATGCAGGCTTTTAAACCAGAAAGTTGAAAGAGATGGAAAAAACTGCTCAAATGGCTAATAAGCTGCAATTTCTGGGCCAGGAACCCCTCCTCATGTGGTAGATAGGCTACCTAGTACTTACCACTCCCACTGACAAGCTAAAAGACTTCCCTCCAACACAAAAAGGCTTGGGGGCTCAGAAATTTACACACAGTCCTAGATACAGCAAATATGTACATGGACTAGACTAGTTACAGGAAAGGTGGGAAATAAGCACAAATGCAGTCTTTTAAACCAGAAAGTTGAAAAAGATGGAAAACTACCCAGTTTGCCTTGATAAAAATATATTTTATGCTCCATGACATGGTTTTGAATAATGCATTACATCATGAGACATTTTACAATTAAAATAAAAGTTAATACACTATAGAAACATGTTGCATATTGTAGTTTTTTTAAGTATATGTTCATGCTGGAATTTATTTGGCAATAAGTTAGTAGGTTAATGATCCTCATAAATGCAAGATACGTTCAGCAACTATGGGTTTGATTGACAAATTTTTCTTTGTCACATGCTCATTTAAGGTTATTATTCTTTAGCATTCTTATAGGCTTTGTGTAGGAGCAGGATTAGCTCTTACAAAGACTTGCCTGGTTTATGACTAAAGATGAAGACAAATAAAAACTTACTGGTACATTTAGGCTCTGGAATCCACCCATCTATCAAACACTTTGTTTTGCCATTTGGCATTCCATAATCTGTTGTGTAGCCTTTGTCACACTGATAAGGTAATTCATCATCCAAATCAAATTCTTCTTTCAGACTCTTAAGTGAGTCAATCTTAGCATTAATCACATCAGGAAAAGTGCAGGGTTCTAAAAAAATAAAACAACATTATTAAACATGGATGGTTTCTTTTCTTTCTTTTTTATATTGTTCCCATGTATTACAAGAACAAAGTCCAGTAAACTCAATTACATTCAAAGTTCTTTGAGCAGTACTTTTCAATTTGAACCTAATTGCATTATTATTGTGAATATTGTTTATTTCAAGTCTAATGTGAAAAATCATGTTTACACTTTCCAGATATGTACTTTGATAGACAGGAATCTTGTAAAAATTTAAGAGTACAATCAAATGGCAATTCAGTTATTGTCACATTATATTATTTCTTACTGCACTATAATCAATTTCTTTTTAATTGTTAAATGAAAATTATTCTTAACTTATGTAAGCATAATCAAGATTCATCCCCGGATTCATGAAGCTCGGCGCAAGGCCGGCGTAAGGCTTGCGCCAGCCGTGCGGTGTAGATGTGGAGTAGTCATGACATATGCATATTAATGAAAGCGTGCAGCCGCCACAGCCACGTGCATAGGAAATGTGTGCGAGTGCAAGGGGAGTATCGAAGTTGCGCAAGGAGGCGTGTCAATGTTGGCTTCCGAGGAGCAACCTAAACTGCTGAATATTATATTCTGCCAGCAATAGTAATCGTACCTATCAGTGTCCATGGAGACTGAAACGTATGCAAAACAGAGTCCCTGTGAACAGAAAATGAAGACTCAAACACAAATGCACGGTAGGGAATAACGGGTCCCTACCAATGAACAAATGACAGGAAAACCGTGTGACTGTAGTCCAACGTAGTGTAGATAGCTATACCATGTGGAAGTGAAACGTATCAGATGTTAGCGCACCACCAGTCCAGTCCAACGGAGAGGGTCACCAGCCGACCCATAATTTGAGGGAGGGAACATAGCTGTGCAGATGTGTCCATAACAAAATACATGAGGAGAAATGTAGATATAGGTAGTGACCGTATGTCTGAATCATATCCCACAAGCCATGTAATAGTCACATACAAAAGGTATGTCCGTATTTCACATACCAAATGTGATAGGAAATAGCATACGCATGTAAACGAAACAGAAGGAGCATATAACCGAGCCATAACAACACGGACACATGTAGGCAGAAAGGAACAGTATGATCCGTACCGTCGACCAAGATTACCACCTGTCCCACTTTGTGAGCGACAGTCCCTCTGTGGGCAGATGTGTCCTGACACAAACATGTAAAACTGGAAAATGTCCAGAGAATATAGGACATAATTCCTCCGTAGACGTCATGCAATAGTTGCATTAAACATATTTCACTGGACGTATAATATATAAATATCATAACAAACAGAATAAGATACCGAAATGCTACAAGAATAAGCTTAGATATAGGCAAGAATTGTAAGTTCTATCTGCCGAACTGACCGTGGGTATGTGTCAGCCTGTAAAATATGCTGTGTTCACCGCAACTGTCACAGTAGGGTTGCCACCCTTACAAATGGCCAAAGTGGGACATGTTTGGTACAGACATCAGACTGTACAGGCCGACACGTACCCACGGCCAGTACAAAGGACAGAACATAACTGTTTTGCCTACAGAAAAGCGTATTCCAGTAGCATTGTAGTTGCTTATTCTGTTTCTCATAACAGTCAGGTAATTCAGATACAGAATTAACTGTTTAATGCAACTATCACATAAAATATCAGAAATATGTTTGTCCTAAAATCTCAGGACATTTGCCATGTTGACAATTACATGTCAGGACACAATTGCCCAAAGAGGGACTGTCCCTCGCAGAGTGGGACAGGTGGTAACCCTATGTCATACTGTGGCCAATTGAAAAGGTGGAAACACAACCGTTGACTGTGGGGAGGCAATGTCCACAACAGTCGGACATGTCTAAGGAATAGCTTGGAAATAGGAAAAGGTGCCATCCTACCAATGAGTAGAACAGGCTGGCAAAATCTGGAAGGCAGCTGTATAATCTGAACGTGTATGTGACACAGTCGAACGGGTAGTACCCAGATACACCAACCAAGTAATGAAAGTGAAGTAAGGGCGTGTACCTATGTGCGTGAGGTATAGCATGTGGACAGCAAACATGGCAGGGTAGCCCACGCAACCATAAAGGTAGCCGACACATGTAGGGTAGTCAATGTGTAACTCTGGCCGTGTCATGAGCCAACAACCAAAGTAGTGCTCTATGGGGTGTGAGTAATTTGCGTGTGAGGGGTGTGTGTTTAATGGTAAATTCCTCAAAGGTGATACTTGTGTCGTATGCAGAAAAGGTGAACCGGAGGTGTACGAGGGGACAGCGGGTGAAGTGGAAAGAAACACAACCCCATGTAGAAACAGCTGCAAGACAAGCAGACAGGCCATAGTGTAGAACACAATCCCACAAACATGTGAATATGGAAATATGCGAGACAAATGTATAGATACGGCACCATCACATACCCACAGATGGGTCCTGATGGAACTGGCCATAACAAACGCAACACACCTGGATGCATAATAGCCTACCCAGAATACCCTCCACAACACACAACCTGCCACCATACCAGAATGTCCACCAAATCCAGCCGTACTTGGTCCACTGGTTTGTTGCAGAAACGGCTACACACACTGACCCTTACGCATATGTAGTTGGTATTGTCACCCTAGGCAGTGTCAGGATTGCAAACCATGTATCCCCTGCAGGTAAAACCCCCTGCACGTTTTCATGAAGCCACAAAAATCTTCGGTATCTAACTTGTTTTCGTCTTGACCAATTTTTGGGAAATCCCTCATGGGATGACCAACTTGTGTAAATAGTAGAATGGGTATGACAACATGATGTCCAATCCAGTAGATATCTGGACACTGTCCAGCCCTAAGTGGGCATGCATAACCTACCACCCAGGATAAAATACCTTCCCGTGATGAACGTGTCCAGACACAAATAGGAGGGAGAATATAATGCACACATTTGCAAAGTGGAAAACAGCATGAGGGCGAGGAAGACACTATGCAAACAGGTCAACCCTGATCAAGTGTGAGGGACACTGACTGTGTGCAGTCATGACTGACCATACCTGTTAACCTGTGTGAGCAAGATATCTGGACAGAGCCATGAATATAAGTGAGACAAAGGTCCAAACTCAGGGACAATCTATAAACATATCTTGTAGAAACATAGAATTTGATAGAATAACAGTTTGCACATTGGCATTAATGTCTGGAGTAAGATGTCTGAAACCCAACTGTCTGTCAACACGTTCAGACTGAAGTCTTTAATGCTGAGCTACTGCTGTGCCAGAACACAACAGCATATTACAGAGGTCCGTGCCATACCACTCAACTGTCCGGATATTCGCAGAATGACTAGGGTCACCACCTGTCCCACTTTGCGAGTAACAATCCCTCTTGTAGGCAGTTGTGTCCTGTGAAAAAAATCAAGACATAGCAAATGTCCTGAGAGTTTATTTCCTAATTTACTTTAATAGTCACATAAACCGGTTATTTTATATATGAATCCTCAATATGTTATGTGAAGTAGCATAAGCAATTCAAATGTTACTAGAATAAGCTATTATATGTACAAAAAAGGTTAAAGTTCAGTACTATGCATGGCTGTAGGTATGTTTTGTCCTGGAAAATCTGACATCTCTACAGAACATGTCCCACTTTGGGCAGTCGAAAAGGCAACTTTAGGCAACCCTAAGAATGACCACAGGTTCACCCCATAGTGTTGGTGTGTGCCTCCGACAATCTGCACCAGTGTGGTAAATAGCTGAGGATTGACGTCAGTAAATAATGAGAAATATCCTGAGTATAAGACTCCACAACCTGCAGAAAAGTCATGCTAATGCAAGACCTAGCATTCTATCAACGTTGTAAGCTTGTAAGAGCAATCTTTAAAATGTGTCCCTAATTGCCCCCCCCATCGTGTAGGTTTTGCACAGGTTCAGTGCTCTAAGAGGTTGAGAGGTATGGTCCATACATATTTACAGGAACAGCCCTTCACACTTGTGAAAACCACAACCTGTACAACCACATACCTGTAGTCACTTCATGTCCAAAAATAATAATCCCCATATGACTGTATACAGGTAATAGTCAAATGTGAATGGGAACACCCCAGATGACCTGCACCTGTCAGCCCTGGGAGTACAGATCACATGTAAGGCTCTTGCTGCTTCTATACTGCCTGTCTTGCACAGTTTCCAAAAACAGTCACCGGCAGAATGGGAACTGGCAAGCAGGACATGGGGTCATGTGACATATTGCTTGCAGCTTCCTCTGTGACACACGCAGGCAAGGCACACCTTATAATGCACCACTCCAATATCTCTGCAGTGACTGGGACCTGCCTCTAGGCTTTGCAGAGCACACCTGCAATGACAGACCATACCTTTCAGGCACATACCTGGACCGGCACACCCATAGCTGGGTGTTCCCATATCCCACTATGTTGTACACACATCCTGGCTAGTTACTTAGCACAATGCATCAGAGGTGCTCCACGTGCAACTAACTGTGTCCAGAACCACTATACACATTGTAACAAGCTACAGATTCAACAACATACCCCACGGTTACCAGACCTCATTTGTTGGTGTACTGGACAGTAGGGCTCAGACAGCTACTACTGATGTGTGACTGACACTACCCCACACTTAACTGGGATAGCCACTCATGTACTGACACATCCATGAGTCATAACCTCCACTTGGCTGGATCAACCCATACACACCACCTCCAAGACCAACATTAACCTTGACATGAACACTACCAACATGTGACTGGTGTTCCACACCTGGGGTTATCCCCTCATTGGTGGATTCCAAACATATGCTAATCAACCTTGTTAGCCACATCCCGGCACCACACCCTTCACGGCATACACAGTACATGAGTACTACAACACCTACTACAGACGTCTTATGACAGTGGTTGTTAACATCATGACACCCGTGCAGATGGACAATGCACTTACAAATGCTGAAACATACCCCAGTGCACTTCATTGGCATGTACATAACTGCATGGTTCATGCTATTCCACACAGAGTCATGATGGTACACACCAGATAACAGACGCCACTCTGGTGTTCAAGTTCCATGGACATGATGTACAACAACAGGTGGAGGCTGTTGCACAGTGGTGTACAATCCCATGGGTGGGGTAGCTCACTGGTCAGCCTCGGTAGGGCCACGGGATCCCTCATCACATACTCCAAGACTAGCTACGTAAACATTACTGCAACACTTTCTGGGGTGTACCACAAGGCATTATGGTATGTCAGTAGTCCTTGGCAACACCCACATCTGCTCTCACATACAACAGTCACTCAGGAACATTTACAGACCCAGGTGATGTTGGCAACATGTTGGTGGATGGATTCAATGCTAACATTACACCCTCTCACTCACTACAGGGCCACAATCCATGCAGGAACATTGTGGTGTCCCTGCGGTCACACCTACACAGTACTAACCTGCACTCTATATGTCCTGGGACACTGGCCCCATGTCACCTTCCAAAGTCTCAGGCTGTGATGTCCACAAACCTCTGAATGACATGTCTCCCCACTAGGCCACCATATTCAGTAATAGCCTTGTATGGGACATTGTGGCCCCTGAATGGCACACAGCAACATTTATCACATGCCACACGGGTGGCACCACAATGCACGAGTGGAACTATAGTCCTACACACTTGACTGGACAGTTCTGCATGGCTATGGGGCACATCATCAAGGACGTCATTCACAGAGACATTGTTGGGCTCCAGTCCTTTGATGCCACCCGGGTTGGACTTGTTAGGGTCAGAGCATGGCCCCTACACCTGGTGTTCTCCTTTCATACAGTTACCAGGGTAGTTGATGATGGTACGGGAGTCCACACATCCTACATTGTCCTCTCATTGCCTTTCAGCACCGTTCTCCATTCTGGTATTGACAACATACACATCCACCTGCACATTGTACCCTATGTCTCAGGATATTATGCAATGTGGCTCATGGACAGGACACACACAATGAGGGTAGCATACCATAGTACCTACTGCATTTCAGTTACATTTGCCATACCACAGTCCTCAGTCATTGTGCTCCTCATGTTCAGTATATGCTTCCCTGAGGTCCAGGCTAGCACAGAGGAACTTTCCCTGCCTAGCTTTACAAACCCCTGCATACAAAGCACCATGACTGATCCACCAGCTGATACTGACTCCATCCATATGGGTGTCACTGTGACAGATACCTGTTATGAGTATCATGGCCTCAAGCTGCATGACACAAGGTGCATGAACATCACCTTTGCATTACACCATTCACCCACTGACTATCACATAGGTGGTAGTCCCCTACATACATGTCACATTGTACATGTTTGTAGTACACACGTATGTCACACCCACTCCTGTGGTTACCGTATTGCCACTGTGGCATAGATATCCTTCTACATGGCCACTCTTATCTGTACTGGGTGAGTAGCTGGTACATAGGCACCCATTGTACCTCTGAACTCAAGACGTCTACACACATTCAAGGGTACACCACCCCATTTAGGGTGTACTTTACACAACAGCTACAGCTTTACATACCACACCATTAACACACCATGACGTTTATTGAGCTCCGACAGTTAAAGTATGCGGCTGAACTACGGACACCACATCTGTACACATTTGCATACTACATACTCAGGGCTGACCTCTGCTGAACAGAGAGGGCCCATGTCCACAACAATATTAATGGATATACTCCACATACACGACATAAGCAAAAGCCACAGTGAGCAACATGCTCATGGATATGTGCACACACGCAACAATGAGTGGGATGTGCTTGAGGGTTACATTCCCAAACCGGTCCTCACCTTGCTTTGGAACATGAGCTCTATGTACATCATGCAGGGACACTCAGTAGCACTGTTCATGTGATACCTCCCTTGGTGGTTGGGAGACACATGTACACCAGGGATCACTGCAGTGGCTGCACTGTGCAGAGGTGCAGGTAACACATGGCTCTGCTGTTCACAGGACACTACCCTAGAGAGGTGCCACTGGTGTGAACACTGTAGTTGTGCTTACACATAGACTTGCCAGACTGCATAGTACCCCACTATGAACCTGTGAAGCTATTACATGCCCTGTGTGCATGGTTACTTGGTAGACCTTCCGTTTAGATTAGCTATCATGCTATTGCAATATCCCGTGCCTACAAGCCATATGTATCCTGTTATTGTACATGCCAATAGACGATACCTTTGGTATGCATGATATGCCTGCTATGCTGTGTAGAATATCTGACATATCTACCTACAATACTATACATTACACATATTTCACATAGTATCCCATAATGCAAAGCATACTTGCACAGCGGGACCACCTTAGACATGTCATTGTCGTTATATGCCCATACACATGCCTACTGTGACAGTATATCAACATATACTATCCCCTGCTATGGCACGTACTTGTTGGACATACCCTACCACTGATGGCGGGTTGTATGGAAATGTTCTGTTTAAAGCCCTCATGTAGCATCCCTTGTGGTGTCTGTGATGTGTGCCTTGTGGCCCACTGCTGGACACACAGTTTCTACATGCGTTAGTATGCTCAGCAAGACATCACTACATAAATACCTTTTCCCACTTTATGCATTGCGGACACTTTTAATTAATGCAAACCAGGCTATACATACAGTAAATAATTAATAACAAACATGCTATACATAAACTTACATACCGAGTGTTCTACATACCTTGTTATCATTATGGACTTTCATCTCTATCTCTCTCACACTGCTTAAACAGGTAGTTTGTATGAGCATACGGTTTGAATGTCTGGCAAGTCATCCTTATATATGTCGATACCTGTAACATGTGGTTTCCTGCCGTCAGTTGGTGTTCCTGAGTGACTAATTACTTGCATATCAGCTGTGCAGCTACTCCATTTGCCAATTATGTGGCAACAGTGGGGTATAAATGAATTCTCCACTTGGGTGTTGCCCATTTGCCCTACCTTCGGGGAGATGGCCTGTATTGTGTTTTGTTATGTGTAATTGCAACTGCTATGCATAGAGACAAGTATACTTTGGATTCATGTCCCCCGTGGATTGCGTATGACAGCTAGAGTATGTGGTTCAACATGTGGGTGTACCTGTCATCCCAACGTCTGTTAACGGACTATTGCAAACAAAACCTGTAACATCGCCATTTGTTCCATTATACAACGGCTGCAATTTTGCATGGCGCCTTTAATTGTGTGTCTCACAAGGTATGTTGACGGTTCTGCAGTTGTAATTGACTGACTGGATGTTTGTGCTGTTATTACAGTCTGTATTGCTATAGTTTCTAGTGTGGGGGATGTCAGTGGGTGTATGTAGCATATACAGGTTTGTGGGGCTTGCATTTCTACATATTCCATATATATGTGTGTGGGCTCCGTCCCTAATTAAAGAGCTATCAGTTAGTAGACTTATGTTACGGGATTGTACATTGGGCCGTTGTTAACTGGTTTCTATATAGTATGCAGGTGAGGATGATACTTCCATACCTCCGGAATTGCAGTGATATGTAAAGGGATATGTCTAACTGACAGCTATCCCGTGTATTTCTGTCCCAGATATTTGCAGTCATTGCGGTTGTGTTGGTAACAGAACCTCTTTGCCATGGGTTGCCACCTTTTCATATGGCCATTGTTGGACACTTTGCGGGACACACAGCGGTGTTTACAGGCCAACACATAGCCACGGTCAGTACACAGGTTAGCTCATACTTTTATCCTCAATATATACCTATTGTGGGACTTTGGCTACTTATCATATTGCATGTAACATTTAAGTTTCTTACATACAGGCATAACTATTTAATGCAAGTATTACATTATATATGGGACATATTAATGTCCTACAATCCCGGACATTTGCCCTTTGTAATGTTTTATGTCAGGACACACCTGCCCAGGGAGGGGCTGTCCCTCCTAATGTGGGGCAGGTGGTAACCATATGCCTATGGCTAGCTATACCCACACCTACCATAATGATCTACCTCCGAGTTGGCACTAACAGAAACATGATGCGGACACACACACACATTACAGTCACATGGAGACGCACACAGCACCCTCAACACACACATACACAGACTACGGCGCTCACAAACACAGTTGAACACAGTACCTACGTGGACCGCAACACCGGCAGAGGTAACTAAATGTCCCTTCATATCATCATACTATTACTCGCGGTTGTACTGTTCCGGTACTGTATTCTTTCGGTCTTTCAGCCTCGTGGTTACGCATGTTGGTATGTTACACATTCCATAGTTGGCAGTATCCTATTTATTTGTACCTCCAAGGTGTTATGAATGTCATTGACCTATCTATATATATTTGCAGATATCGCTGACTCCATATATATCAACATATATCACTCTATCGCCCTTTCTATCTGTATTTTATATATATATATATATATATATATATATATATATATATGTGTGTGTGTATATATATATATATATATATATATATATATATCTATATATATATATATATATATATATATATATATATATATATATATATATATATATATATATATATATATATATATATATATCTGACGGGGAAAGTGACAGGCAAGCTACACCTTTCATTGTGTACTTGTTGGTGTATACTGTTTCCTGGACTCCGCACGTTTGTATCTGTACCTGTCACATTACACACCTGCCGTAAGTTAGAGTTACCAGCTGTCCCACTCTGCACGGGATAATCTCTCTTTCGGCAGTTGTGTCCTGCAAAATATTTGTGAACATGGCAAATGTCCTGGGATTTTAGAACATACTTATTTCCTATAGTTTATGTAATAGTTGCATACAACAGTTATTCTGTGTCTGAACCACCTATATGATCTAGAAATAGAATAAGTAAGTAAACATTACAAGAATGAGCTTTTATCTAGGCAAAACAGTGAAGTTCTGCATTTCATACTGGCCGGGTGTATGTGTCGGCCTGCAGACATCTGACGTATGTCCCACATTGGTCATTTGAAGAGGTGGCAATCCTATCATAGGTACATCTTGCCTAGCAATAGTGTTAGGTGATTCTATACATGATTGCGTGTTCTACACCTGGCAGTGGTCGTTTTACCCTTCAGAGCAGGTGCTATTAGTACAGAGGTGAATAACGCTGGTTTCACCTGTTCTGGACATCACCGACCGTGATCTGTGCGATATTCGGTGTAGCTTATCCCTGTTTCGCGCATATCCATATAGTCATATTTAAACGTTGCTTACCAGCAATGGGCAATGCATATTCCCGGTAACGTGTGCTAAACATGATCTGCTGACCTGCATCCAACATGCATTACTCGTGCCTTCGGGATTACGTTGCATCCCTTGCAGGACGTGGGACCGGGAACATGCACGACGGTCACTGCATTTAACATATGGCCATCTGGGATTTGTACACGTGTTATGTCATTTTGTATGTGGAGTATACTACGGCTGTTACTCCATACTGCACTTACATGGGTAACTCAGTTAGTTTACATATTGATGAGTCCAGTTAGTGGTATGTCCATGTGATGTTTACTGGATGTGCTCCGGCATTGGGTATGTATATCTCAGTGAGCCACACATGATACTGTGCTACAGCTTCAAATGACCATGGGTGGAGCATGCTGGGGTGACGAATACCTGTCATGGGTACACCCCATGCCTTGACACAACATCCATGATTATATTATGTGCAGCCCCTCATTAATGCAGCAGGGACTCTGTGCTGAGTGTGTGCAGAACAGTGCTTACACACATGTGCTCCCACGATTGCCTCTGCTGCTCTACGCGGCAGTTGTTTACTCGATGTTGTGGCGACAGCGGACACTGTTTGCCCCATTTGGTGTGTGGCCTCTGACAGTCGGCCGTGAACCTACTGTTGTACCTGGGAACCTATACACACAGCACCACCATATGGTGATAGGTGCATGCACTGTTCAGGTGTTGACATTCCTTGTTCCTATAGCTGTTGTGTGTACAATGTTTTAGGGCTGCCTATGTGGGATTCACACAGTGGGCCACCTATACATTACAATTTACAGGTGGTCGTGCTTGTGTGCCATCCATTTTACTGTGTGTGCAGGTAGAGAGGTGTGTCAGAGTATGTGCTATACGTTCCCTCTTTGCCAAGGCGTGGGCATATTGGGCATGCCTCCATCTGCCTACTGGGGCTGGCACAGTGTGTTCATGGTCTGAATCCCTCTGTGCCTGTGATGGCCTTGGCAATTGCGGTGGGTTATGAGGGCCTTCACCATTTTGTCCCTGCTGCAGCTGTTTCCACAGGATCATATTATGTAGCATGGCACATACTATGACAATGTGGGCACATGTGCCTGGAGAGTACTGCAAGGCTCCACCAGATGTGTCCAAGCACCGGAACCGTGATTTCAGCATCCCGTACACACACTCTATGATGATTCTGGTTTGTGCGCGTGCCTCATTATGGTGTTCTTGCATGGGTGTGTGTGCATTTCTGATGGGAGTCATCATCCATGGCTCCAGTGCATAGCCAGCATTCCCCACAAGGTGGCCATGTGGGATGTCCCCCCTGACAAATACCTGATACAGCTGTGAGGCATGCCAGATATGGGAGTCATGGTAGCTTCCAGGGCTGACAGCACACACATCCATGATAATGCCCTGGGCATTGCTCACAACCTGGCAGTTGATGGAGTGGAATCCTTTGCGGTTTATGTAGTGCCTACCATGCACACCAGGTGGTGACTTGATTTGTATGTGCGTGCAGTCTATCACACCCAGTACCTCTGGGTAGTGTGCCACACAGTGGAAGTGACGCATATTGCTGGCCAACACCTCCTGAGTTCGGGGGAAGTATATATGTTCACTGGCATGTGGTAACATGGCATCCAGGAACTGGTGTAGTACCCTGGATGCTGATGCCTGTGAGATCCCCATTATATCTCCAGTTGGCCTTTGAAAGGTACCTGTGGCTAGTATTCGCATGCTTACACATACCTTCATGTCCACTGGGATGGGTTCCCCTCTGTTATTTCTGGTCCTCAGGCATGGCCGGCACAGCTCCACTATTTGCTGTAAGATGTCCCTGTCCACCCTGTAATGCTCTACTATCTCCAGATCATGTAGCCTCTGGTAAGTTACCCTTGGTCTGAACAGTCTTCTCCTTCTCCAGGGCCTGCGGTGGTTGTTGGCATCATCCTCCCAACACTGTCAGTCTCTAACACATGCTGATGAATCACAGCTATGGCAGCTCCCAACATGTACATTTTAAAAGTTCCCCATGTGTTTACACCTATGGTGCAGTGTTTGGGAATTCACAGGTGTGTGTAGGGTGCTTTCACACTTTAAACTATTGTGCTGTGAAAACCGATGATGTCATAGGGTGTGTATGTACGATCGTAGCTACAGGGTATCTTATGTGTTTTACTACTGGAACTACTATTGTGGTGCCTTTGGTGTTGCATTACATTTGGCTGCCGTGGATTACCTCTTGACCTTCCCTTTACATTTCTGCATGTTTCACCTACCATTTTCTGGCATGCATCCAGCAGCCTGCTTTCATTTGTACTTTCTAGACCTGGCGTATCTTGCGTAATGTGTGCTATTGCCAGTCTACTGTCGGTTTGCTTTACTCTGCTATGACAGATCTCCTATATTTGCAATCCAATGCCTCTGCTATCCTGTTTTGCAGGTTTCTGCGAGCAGACTTGACAGCTGCCGTCGATTGGCCGCCGTGAGTTGATTGGTGTTGATTGCTCATTAGTATGCCAGCCAATTACCCTACTTCGGCATTTCCTTCTTTTCTTCCCCTGGCCTTTCTGTTTGTGCTATTGTTCGCACCGCGTGCATCCACTTACTGGGTTTCGGGCACGTTTTCATCCCCGTACACATGCGCTTTTGGGCACCATGTGTGCTCTCAACTAAACGATTCTATACCTTCCTCCCCACCCCTGTCCTGCAGCTTTGCTTAGCAATGGCCAGGCCAGTTTGCATTGCTCCAATGTGCTTGCTGCCACGGTGGCACACCCCTCTGCTGATGTCATGTATCTCCTCTGAGCCACTCCTTGGTGTTATAGCACTGCACTGTATGGTTCAACCTTCATCCGGGACATTTGCGATTCAGTATTATCTGCCTCATTTGCATGGCATTGACTACTAATTCATAGTTACTGTGCCAAACACTGTCGCAGGCCCTTAGCAACCCTTGCACCTTGGTTGTGGTGTTGCATGCCTACCATTGTGTATTATGGTGTAAACCTGATTTGTATTACATTGCGATTTTATGACATTTTTATATATTTTCTTTATGTTCCAGTTTGCGCACACATGCCCTGCGGTTGTACTGTGCGTTACTGTGGACATGATATTAAATGTTGTTTTTTAGGTGTTGTGCATCTTTTCTTATGCCATTGGCTGTGTATTTAGCCATTGGCATATGTTAATTTTGTAATACATGAGTCTGGTCTGCTTCCAAAGCTCCGATGTTCTGTTTGGGAAAATGTAAACCATGTTTTTTGGTTTACATTTCTGTGGGCTTACGCTACACCTGCACCACTTCATGAATCACTATCTGCCTTCATTTGCATGGTGTGACACTGCGCATAGGGTGATTAGCATACCTATGCCGTGGGCTGCGCAGTTCTGGCGTACACCGGTAGTGCACATATTATTGGATTGTACCTGAATCACTCGATGGCCATATTTGGCGTTATTCCGCCTACGCTACGCCTGCACCTGGCGCAAGCTTCATGAATCCCGGGGTCAGAGTAAATGGTTTAGTGGTACCTATGTTATGACAAAGCCTTTTCTCATGTTTGTATGATAGAATGCCAAAACAATTGCCATACATACATTGCTATTAAATGAATTCCATTACAAGAAAGCATATTTTCCTGTTTATTTTGCTATTAATCTGTCACATATGACATATGACCTTTATAATTTGGAAAAAAATATGTAGACATTTCATATCTCATTTATTTATTTCCATTTGCACATTGTTTTGCCCACATGGTGTCAGTGTTGTGCTCTGGTAGCACCTAGCAGTGATGGTCTAATAAGCTTTGCACTAAAGCTGCAATTTGTCAGTAGTAAGTTTTTGGGTCAAGCTCACCTCTGCATACTGATTTGCCATAGGTCCAGTGTCAGTTTGATAATTCCACTAAGTCAAACTACAAAAAAAATGACAAGCCTACTGTGAAGTGTCTCATTCTGCCTAATGCGTCCAGTTATTTGAATCACAGTTGAGAGGATTTAAAGATGCATGACATATTAAAAAGGCATATTCCCCATTTTTCATACATTTTTATTATTTATTTATTTTACATTTTTTTTTAACATTGTTATTGTTTTTGATTGGAGCTTGTCTTCCCGGGCCTCTACTAAAAATGGACATATATCCAGCTAGACTAGCCCGGTCAACAAATGTAAAATAAAAATAAATAATAAAAGTGTGTATTTGCTTTAGAACTTTGATTAATTGCTCACCTATCAATCTGTACCACACATATAGTGCTGGCAAAAAATGACTGGCAAAAATAGCTTGCTAATCAAAGCAGATTAAAAACAGCTCCCTCGTCATCACCTCCACCCCTTCCTTATATGCTAGAAAACAAAGTGATAAAACTGAGGCACTGCTGCAGCAGCCAAACTACATTTATTCAAATAAGTGAAGCTGAGTCACTGCTACAATATGATTTTTGTTGTGCCTTTGGGACCTACAAAATACTATTCAAGCCAACTAAACTAAGTAATTGTTAATGCATGATTTTTGTGTTGTACCTTCTCAATTATAAAGCCAGTAAACAACTATATTTTCTGTTCTGATTATTCATTATAGAAGAATGCAAATCAGTGTTGCAAGCCTTTTTATTACAGATTTAACCTCAAGGACAGCTGTACAACATCTCATAGGTTCATAGGTAGTTACTAGGCTTATAGACCAGGAGACCATTAAAGAGACTAGCCCAGATTAGCAGCAAAAGTGGCGACTGGAAGGTGAAAACTGCGAAGTCCAACAAAATCCACAAAATGTAAAAGTTAAGCACACAATTTTATTCAAATCGCTTTTTGTCCAGCTAGTAGCCAGACTTCTTCAGACAAGATAAAATAAACTACTACATCCAGCTCCATTTTTTTTGGGTTAGTTCTTTGGTTTCTTCAGCCTAGCCCAGATTCCCCAGTTGTACCCAAGCATTGTCTAGTTAAGTGACCTGTTTAAAGTCACACAACAGGCAATTATGGGGTAAGAGAATCAAACCCTGTACCACAGAAACTACAGCTCACAGCCTTAACCCTCTGCACTAAGTGCCAGACTAAATGTTATCACTAGATTCAATTAACTTCTTCAGATATGCTATTTAAGTCAGCCCTCCCTGGTACTATTGACTGATGCTCTCACACTAGTTACACATAGTTTGAATCAAACACCTGCCTGTCTAAGTCTACATTGTATAGAACTCTGCATTAACTGCTGATACCACAGAAGAAGTCACCAAGTATAGCATTCTTTCAGGTACAGCCACTCATATGATATCTTATAGGGGCAACATTCAAGCTTTGATGTAAAAGAATAAAACATAAATAATATTGGAGACAAACCCAAGTAGCAATGTACAAAAACATGATAAAATGTAACAACACTGAAACCCCTAGGATACATTTTAATTCCATATCATGCAACCATAAGAGAAAGAAACTGTGAGCTGGGTAATCTTCATCTTTAACAAGATAAGTTTGTTTACTGTGTTATTTTTCTTTTTGGTAATCTAGTGTTGTATAGACCAGATGGCTGCAAAGGTGATTTAGAATGGCATATTACACAAGATTTAGTCCGGTCTTATTCAATGATTCAGTGATTCAATGAGTTTATATTCAAACTCAGAACCTAAGCAGGTCATTAAAGAGTTTTCTTAATATCAGTACACATAGAATACTTCCAGTTTGTCAGCAAAGTGTCCAACTTTAACTTAGAAATTTTTAGTTCATCAGAATATTTTATTGATAAAGGCAAGGAATTCCACAACATGCCAGCTATAGTTTGAAAGCAGGTAAACTTTAATCTTAAATTAACTGGATTTAATTTCAACAGACAATTTTTATTCTTGTCTGGACATCACAATATACAAATGCTAATCCCAAAATAATTACTAGAAATCCATCCTTTAAAGATTTGCAGACCAACATTAAATCACCCCTAATAAGTCTATAAGGTATAAAATAGAGGGATAGGGATAGATTCTTAAGTTTACACACATAAGTCATTCACTCACATCCTTTAATCTGTCTGATCAATGTTTTCTATACATGCTCCAAGGACTTCAGTTGTTGAATATTATAGGAGCAAAAAGGTCCATCATATTTAATTAATGGATGAACACTTGTTACTACTTGTAACTCTTTAATAAAATACATTTATCTATACTGGAAAAGCAAAGCTAAGGATTTTTTAAAAACACCATAGCTCTTTCTGATTTCTTGTGTAATATTAGCATCATAATTTAACAAAGAAATCACTCATAATACCCAGATCCTTGACAGTTATTGATGGGTTATATATTTGATTGTCCAGCGTATATGAACATAATAAATTCCTTGATCCAGAATGCACAACGGTGCATTTGTTGTTATTAAATTTCACACCTCTAGAAAACACCCAACTAGACAGAGATTCCAAACAGTTTTGCATAAATCTATGATCTGTAAGACTGGTGAACATACAACCAATCATGATGTCATCAGCAAACTTACAAAACCAAACTCTGCCTGGAATGGACAGTATTTCATCAAAAGTCTAAAACATATTGGTTACAGAACTGATCCTTGTAGGATACTTCAAACTGAAATTCTACAATCAGAGTATTTCTCTGATCTTTATGCTGCTCTTTTTTTAACATTTTTTTCTTTAACATTTATACCTGTGTTTTTCTAAATGTCTAAACAAACTTCATATTGTACCAAACCAAATGCCTTAGCCAGGTCCAAATATATCAAGTCAGCAGGCATATCTCAAGAAAATACACATTCTGTTCATAATAGCTTATCAAGTTTGATATACATGATTTCCCAGCTATAAATCCATGTTGATAAATATTATCTTTAATATGAATCATATCCTTGAATGACAATGCACATTCAAAACATTTCACCAATATGCATTTAAGACTTATAGGCCTATAGTCAATAACATACAAACTAGCTTTACATTTCTGGACAGATATCACTGTGGCATCATTTCATATATTAGGGGCATAATAAGATCAAAGAATTGTTGGGCCAGTTTTGATTAAATGCACATAAGAAACCAGGCATCAGTGAGACAGCTTCATTTAACCCGGTGTTAAAGGTGAGTGCAGCTAAACTATGAATTGAGTAATTTTAGTAAGAATGAACTGAAATGAGGTTTTATTATATTCACTTTTATATTCACACTTGATTTTTCATCTAAAGGTTGAAATTAAATTAGTTTGCTACTCAGTTTTAAGAATTTTAAAATGTAATTATTTAAATTTTTTTCATCACAATGTTTTTTAAGAATATTATTCCTTTAAATAACTTTAAATAATTTTAACTGATGCTATTAAGTAGCATGATTTGATAGTTCTGAAGAAGTCCCCTATGTTTTGAAATGAAAGCACTAAACCACCTCTGGTAAATTGTTTGTTTTTTTATTAAAAGCTCTATACCTGACTTTCTCTACACATTTTTTGTTCTTGATTTTATCTTGTGTCATCCGCTTTGTTTACTAGTTTTTATTGGTGGACTTTAGTCACTTATGGAGAAATTATAAGTGAGTCCAACTTTGTTTCTTACACAAGAGGTTGAAAACGTATGTTATGTTTCCTCTATGAAAAGTGAGCTGTCGATATTAATCAAGTTACCAACACAAGTTATTAAATCTGCAACAAGGACTTGACTTGATACCAATGATGTGATGCACTCAAAAGGAGATAATTCAGTTGTTTCATTTTCTGGGTTTTAGAATGGAGTACCAACTGTACAGTCACCTTCACACTTGAGTGATGAGACAGCTCTAGGTACTGACCAAGAATATGGGGAGAATTCTTGCATTGAACAATGATGTGTTTTTAATGGATTTACACAAAGACTCCACATACTTTCAATGATTACTATTGAAATAGGTAGCATTCATAAAGATAAAAATGTTTCCTCTACTTTTCATGGCTTATCTGTGGGGAAAGGATTTGACTTAAATACTTGGCTTACAGAAAGTTTTTCTTTTTCTGATAGTGGTTGGGCGGATAGCACTGCCCTTTATTCTTCACTGAACATGATTATTAGAGACTTCAAAGTGAAACTGTTAAAACTTAAAACATTGCAAATAAACAACAGTTAACACTTAAAAGAATATATACATTTGGAAACCATACCACACAAGCTTAGAAATTTTAGATTTCCGAACAGCATTTATGAGAGTTCAGTTTACTATAAAGACTTTCTTACATTTTTTTAATAGCCATGGATTAGAGATGATGGATTTGCTTATTAAGTACAATGAAAATGTTATATCTAACTTGAAAGATGAAGTGCTATGTTTGAACAACAAGATTATTGTTGATATACTGTTTTCACTGTATGAATCACAATATGAACAACTGTTTGCAAAAACTGATAAATAATGTAAGACTATTAGGATTTAGAAAAATAAAAAGATTACTAAGGACATTCATCAATACAAACCAAACACTGTTTATGTGGGGGTAGCAAAATATTAACAATACTCACACTAATAGTTCTGTTACTGTACCAAATGAAATGGAAGAACAGAAAGGGTCTAGTTATGCGTATGATATCTGGGTTCAACAAGATGGACAACAAGCAGTTGCAAATGTAAATGACTCTTTAGATCTTCTTCCACTCCACAAGTCAGAAAGAATATTGAATAGAAACAAAGAAGTGAATGGGACTTATTTGCAGGACAACAATCAGGGGAGTTACCATCACAAAAATATAGAGGTCAAATTAATCTTGGTATTTATGAGTATGATTTTGCATAATAATTACATTTATTTTGAAATGGAAGTTTTTAAACAAATAAAAGGAGTTGCAATGTAAGCATTATACACTCCCATATTTCATAATCTGGTCATGTATGGTTGAGAATTAACATATAAGCTGTTTTTTAAAAATGATGCATAATATTCCATTTTACATTTCTATTTCTGTTATATACTGTGTATACATTTTTAGATTTTTAAATAATTGATTTTTTAATATGAATTGATTGTATATATATATATATATATATATATATATATATATATATATATATAGTCTATATTAAAACAATAGATGTTTAAAATATCGAACGCTCACATGAGCGAAAAAGCAGGAACTCAAAATCTCTATTGGGGGGGGGGCTGCACCCACCACATCGCCCACAAAATATATATTTCAACTCAGAGATTGCACTACAGTGAGGAAAGGACAAATATTCTGATCTTCACTTTACTGTGATCCAAAAATATAATCATCGACTTCCTGCACACACACACACACACACACACACACACACACACACACACACACACACACACACACACACACACATTTTTAAGGGGAGATTTTTCATTGATTTGATGTTTTGTACTAATTGTCTGTGATGTGAACTGATGAGTTTGACCAATGAAAATAAGAGGGCTTTGTATTTGAGCAACAGTATTTTATGTATTGTTAGTTCTGATGAAATCCTAAGGACATAAAGGACGAAAGAGCTTAGCTATTAAGGATGAATTAACTTAATCACTCCTACCAGTTCTCTATAAATGATGTGTCAAATTTCTGAGTGCTGGCAGTCTGGACACTGTTGGGAGGGAGTCAGATTTACAATTATATGTGGGAAAATCTTCTAAGCTTTTGTTTTGCATGCATAACAATATAATTTCTCACATTTATTTATGGTACTGATGGACACATATTTAATGTCACAATTAAGTTACAGTTCAACAATTTCACTATGCATATGGTTTGATTTTCTAGAACTTTAGGATGATAGGATCATAGGCTTTACAAGGAAAGTAATTTTAGAGACCATTTGTGACTTGTCAAATGCTCATGCTCATGTGTCTTCCATTTCTGGGGGGGCAAAAAAATTTGTAGATGCTTATTCAGTCATCCAAGTTTGACTTTAAAGATATTAGAGTGTCACTCTGTTTTATAGTTTAGGGCATAAAGTGTACTTTTTTTCAAAAACATAGAACCACCACAAACAAGGCAAGCGTTATCTTCTAAACCTCCTATAACTGCTTTCTGCAAAAATCAAGAAGCAGGAATCAAAGCCCATATGGTACAGCTGCTCCCCTGTAGATCTGGATTCCTTCACATGAAGATGTCCTGGTCCTGTTATAATAGTTCTTAGTTATTTTTCCTTACTTACTACAGCATAGTACCCCAAACTAATGTCTCAGATAACTATCTTCCATTCTATGAGGAGCCAATGTCCCTGGTTTAATAGGCCTCTGGACCACTCTTTTGTACTCTTTTGCATTACATAATTAATTCTATTAACTAAACCATGCAGAAATTCTCTCTAACTAAACTAAACCCAAACATAAAACTACTGTTCAGTCTCAGCCTTACTACAGGATATGTACCCAAAGAGTGGCGTACAGCAACAGTGGTCCCTCTCCACAAAGGTGGTGCCTCAATGGATCCTGGAAACTATCATAAGCTTGACTAGCTTGGTCTGCAAAGCTATGGAAAGGATCATCATGACCCTCATAAATAAAGATATTGGGGACCTACAGACACTGGATCCTACCCAGTTCGGCTTTGTTAAGGGCAGATCCTGCCTCTTAAACCTGGTTGATTTTTTTGAAACAGTCACCAAGGCCATTGACGAGGGGAAGGTGGTCCACACAGCCTACCTGGACCTTGCAAAAGCCTTCGATACAATACCCCACTCGGGCATTATAGATAAGCTCACCAGCTTAAATATAAACCCCTATGTCACTAGATGGGTTGCAAATTGGCTCAAGGACAGAACCCAAATGGTTAGAATTGCTGGAGCCATGTCAGACTCCAAACCAGTTACAGGTGGCGTCCCACAAGGCTCAGTCCTGGGACCTCCCTTGTTCGGTATATATTTCTCGGAGGTACAGGCTAACATGGAAGGACTGTGGCTGACTGCAAACTGTGTGCCATGATCGACTCTCCAGCTGACACAAGCATCCTACAAAAGGGCCTCATAGAAACAGACAACTGGTGCCAGTGCCATGGCCTCAAGATAAACGCCAAAAAGTGTATAGTCATCCCCTTTGGCAAAAACAAAGTGCCCACAAATTACCACATAGGTGGTAATCCATTAAGTATGGAAGAAGTAATTAGGGACCTGGGGACCCAAGTTGATAGCAATCTCTCATTTGACAACCACGTGGCCAAAGTGGTTAGAAAAACATTTTATATAGCCCACCTAATCATGAAGGGATTCACATCTAGATCAGGGGAGGTCTTTGTGCCTCTTTACTCATCCCTCATCAGGCCCATAATTGAGTACAATGCCCCTTTTGGGATGTACCTTACCAGACACCTGCAGCAACTGGAAAGACCCCAAAAGTACCTCACCAAGAGGATCAAAGAGCTCAAACAGATGCCATATGCTGCCCGGTTAAAGAAACTCCAGCTGTACTCAGTGGCATACCGCCTGCTCAGAGGCGATCTGCGCCTGACGTATAAAGCCACGTCCAACCCGGAATTAATGGACATGCTGCTCCTCAGAAAATCCAAATCCCATTGAGCTACGCGCTAGATAGACTTGAACCTCAGCACTGAAATAAATAGGACATGATGGAGGGACAGATTCATAACCCAGAGGCTCCCTTCACTCTGGAATAAAATCCCAGTCCAGGTTAGGCAGAGTCCCTCATTGACTCTCTTCAAGAGGAATCTTGATGAGTGGATGGGAGATAGTAGGTTTACCCCGGGTATCACTTCTGTGTCACTGTTAGACAGAGGCACAGTATACTAACCTCGAAAAAAAGCATAGCAAAATTCATTTAAAATGGGTGGCGAAAGCCAAACACACTCTGGCTAGGCTTATAAATGCCCTAGGGCAGATAGCCTAGTATGAACCTATGAACCTAACAAATAGAAAAAAAACATCTGCTTCCTTATTACATTTCAACTGTTAGATAAAAAATCAATTGTTAATATAAATGTGAATATAATAAAACACCATTTCATGTAATTCCTGCTAAAACTATTCAAGTCATAGTTTAGTTGCCCTTATCTTTAACAATTTTTTTACTGTTGTTACTTCAGATTAAAGCAGCAGTTCTATTTACAGCTATCTGCATCATTTTTATACAGCATTCTGATGTTAAATATTACATTATGTGCACTAGGTCTCCTTGCTTGAAACCTTTGGTTTCAGGTCCAACCTACAAATTGTGAAGCAATTCATCTGTATTCTGGTGGATTGACCCTGTTCAGCTTTTCACTAAGATTTTAATTGGCTACAAGGACAGTGCCCACCAATATAGCTTTGTTTTCCTGTCCTGATGTATAATTAACACAGACCATAATCTGTAACCAGTGTAAATTCTTGACTGGTAAAATAATACATTAGTGAGAATGATTGTTGCTTGATTGCTAGGAATTACTAATAATGGAATACCTGGCTTCTGTTCTACTTAGTTTTTGATTCAAAAACATATCTGATGGCCTTCCCCTCAAACATCTGTAATGAAACTGCATCTATGCCTATCTCTGATACATCAGTGTATATACTACAAAATGTCTCCTGACATCCAGAGTAGCTAGCACAGTCTGTGAATATATCATGTTTTAGCTGATAAAAAGCACTGCCTATCTATAGTGTCCACTTCACCTAAAGGGGCATCTTTCTCATTAGCCAAATCTGTGAGATTGCAAGCTATTTATGCAAAATGAGGTGCAAATTTCCGATAGCACCCAGCTGATCCCAAGAATGCACTCAGTTGCATTGTAGTGCTTGAAATAGGTTAGCATTTCATGACTTCAAGTTTTTCATTCAGTGGTCTACAAATCTCCACACCAATGACATAATCTAAATATTTTCCCTCTTCATGTCTAATTTGCTCTTAGCAGTAGTGACAGTTAATCTGGTTTGTATTAGACAATCTAGCACAGCCAGTACCTTAGCCTGATAGGATTCCCAATCCTCTGAGTGTATCATTACATCATCTATGAAAAACCAACTTATTTGATAAGACATTAGCACTGTCTACTAATATTTGAAGGAAAATATGGTGTAATGGAATAGTCCCTCTTATACTGAAAAAGCTGTCTTTTCTTTGGCTTTAGCCCTTACAAGGCTCTGCCAGTATCCCTTTGTTCAGTATAATGTGGTCAAGAATCTTGCCTTCCTCATCCATTGTATTACATTATCAACCAATTACATTATCAACCACAGTGATTGGCAGCTGTCAAATTTTGAAATACTGTTCAGCCTCCGAAAATCATTACAGAAGAAATTGTTCCAGCAGGCTTTTTGTCTGATTCTATGTTCCATTCATTTTCTGACTTTGTTACCATATCTTAAAAACTGTTTGTACTTTTTTTGCATAGCCTTTCCCTGTGCACCTGGCATTCTGTAAGGTTAGAAGCTAATCTTTTCCACTTTCACTCAATACAGTGTTGAATCACATCTGTTCTGCCACTTCTAAAACCACATTTTTTCTTTACCCAAAATCCATTATCTCTTATTTCTTCAGCTTGGATAGTGTGTTAACTACAAGCACTGCAGACACAAAGGTTTGTTTTTGTTCTTTGGCAGAACAACACATCTCTGCTGATAAAATAACTAGAGTTGTTTGTGCTTTTTTCCATTGTTTGAAAATGTTAAAACAGTAAATTTGCAATGTCTTCTCTTATCAGGATGCTAAACCTCATATCCTTTTCCATCATTTTATTTTCTCTGCTATTTTAGATGGACCCTTTCACCTAGTCAAAAATGTGTTTTTTTTTCTGAAAGGTACCTAAGGCTTAGTTTTGAATTCCATGGACCTTGCAGTTTTATTACAAACCCATTGCTATAGCTCTTTCCATATGTGCCTGTACAAGGCTCTGTCCAAAACATTCTCACCAACATTCTCCACACATCCATACAACAGATCTCCTTAAATAGAATGCAGATGACTCCACATTCATTTGCACATCTCATAAAAATTTACTCAGGAAGCTTTAACAGCAACTGGAACATAGCTTTGTATCTCACAGGTCATGCTCAACCCTAAAGTAAACAAACTACTACTTTTTCCCTCAAATCCCACTCCCATACAAAAAAAAGTATTTTGTCTTGATAATATAACCACCGAAGTCACTTCTCAAATTATTAAGGATGATATTGGATATTCTTCTTTCGGCTGCTCCCGTTAGGGGTCGCCACAGCAGATCAACTGTTTCCATTTCTTCCTGTCCTCTGCATCTTGCTCTGTCACACCAGCCACCTGCATGTCCTCTCTCACCACATCCATAAACCTTATCTTAGACCTTCCTCTTTTCCTGTTACCTGGCAGCTTCATCCTTAGCATCTTTTTCCCAATATATTCTGCATCCCTCCTCAGCACATGTCCAAACCAAAGTAATCTTGCCTCTCCTGGCTTTGTCTCCAAACCTTCCAACCTGGGCTGACCCTCTAATATACTTATTCCTAATCCTGTCCATCTTCATTACACCCAGTGCAAATCTTAACATTTCAGCTCTGCCACGTCAAGCTTTGACTCCTGCCTTTTTGTCAATGCCATTGTCTCCAACCCATATAACATAGCTGGTCTCACTACCCTTTTGTAGACCTTCTCTTTCACTCTTACTGGTACTCATCTGTCACAAATCACTCCTGACACTCTTCTCCACCTACTCCATCCTGCCTGTATTCTCTTCTTTACCTCTCTTTCACATTCACCATTACTCTGAACTGTTGATCCCAAGTATTTAAACTCATCCACCTTCACCACCTCTACTCCCTGCATCCTCACCATTCCTCTATCCTCCCTCTCATTCACACACATATATTTTGTCTTAGTCCTGCTGACCTTCATTTCTCTTCTCTCTAGAGCATATCTCCACCTCTCCAGGGTCTCCTCCACCTGTTCCCTACTCTCATGACAGATCACAATATCATCTGCAAACATCCTAGTCCACGGGGACTCCTGTCTGATCTCGTCTGTCAACCTGTCCATCACCATTGCAAATAAGAAAGGGCTCAGAGCTGATCCTTGATGTAATCCCACCTCCACCTTAAACGCATCCTTCACTCACACCGCAGACCTCACCGCTGTCACACTACCATTGTACATATCCTGTACCACTCTTACATACTTCTCTGACACTCCCAACTTCCTCATACAATACCACAACTCCACTCTAGGCACCCTGTCATATGCTTTCTCTAAATCCACAAAGACACAATGCAACTCCTTCTGACCTTCTCTGTACTTCTCCATCAACACTCTCAGAGCAAACATTGCATCTGTAGTGCTTGATGATATTGGATGATAGTCTTAAATTCAACCTGCATATACAAAATTGCATAAGAAAAACTCATCAAAAATTATGGATGCTTTATAGAGCCAAAACTTTTCTCACCAATGCAACTACACTCCACACTTTTTTTTTGTGCTCCCATCCTTATTAACTTTCAAGCATCACAAAAATCAAAACTTCAACAATACTATAACAAAGTTGCTAAATTTGCAACTACCCCTTAGAAAACCCACCACTGTATTGCACTAAAAATCTTAAAGTGGTTAGAACTATCCAATCAACTAATCTATACACACAGCTTCTCACCAGCTATAAAATTATGCAGAATCATCTGTTTGTCTAGCACTAAATAACATTCTTCACAACAATGTTCCTAGTCGGTCATTACTGCCCAGTGACCAAAAACTCCTGCCTGTCCACAAACCTATCAAATCTGCTGGGCATTGTCTGTACTCGTATGTCATTGCTAAAGCCTGAAACTCTTTATCTCCATCCATCCATGAAATCAGTACCCTTCCTCCCATCCTTCAATGCCAAAAGCTGACTGTTCTTGCTCAATACCAGATTAAACTATATCCCTAAATGTAGACAAATACCTAGCCATAGCTTACATCACCTTAATCTCCCTTCTTCACTCAGTTCCTTACTTCTATCAATTTCTCTCCTCTGGTTTTCTCTCTAAATATACCATAAGACTGCTTTTCTCTCACTTTGTGTTGCAATTCCTGTTTGTATTACTAAATAATTTTATTATTAATTAATATTATTATAGTTATTAATTTAGTATTAAAATAATAAGTTGAATTACAAACTTACCTTTAGTTTCTCTTTAATCTGGTTAAACGTTCTCTATTAAATCATTATCATATAATTTGCATCTATTCTTAACCAATGTTTTCATATTATATCTAATTTGGTATAATTACTTAAACTGCATTTGTTTTTTTTTTTGTTTGTTTTTTAAAGACTGTAAAATTATTATTATTAAAATGTTTTGTAATACTTTGGAGCTTTTCTCCCCACGCCTCCACTGAAAATAGGGTCCTACCCAGTTGAAGATTGAATGTTACCAAATAAATGAATGAATAAATAAATAAATGCTTCTTAATCCCTGCCCTTCAACTTCCTCAGTGTGACAGCACCTCCCCTGTCATTTTTGTCTGTGTTGTAAGTTTGTGCATTCATCCCTGTTACCTATCCTAACCTCCTTACCATTCATTCATCTTCCTTCCCCACCTTGCTATATTTAAAATGGGCAGTTGCCCCCATAAAAAAATATTGGCCTTCCTTTCCCTATTCATTCCTTACCTGTTTCCTTAGCTGCTTCCCTCTGCTTGCCTTCCCCTTTTTGATATTGTTCTATATATTTGTTTCCACCCTTTAATCTCATCAAAAAATACATTTAAAATGTGTGATGAGCCCTTTAAAGTTGATAGCTTCTTTTCACATCTTGCTGTTCACGTGCAAGTGTAAAAGCATTAACATATGTGAACATTCCTTGATCACAAGATTTCCTTGTTGCACTACATTGCTTTAACACATAACATCAAATATAACATCAAAACATCACATCATAACATCAAGAGAAGCCCTCACTTTAATTATGTCATACCAATAATGTATGCTGTTCTACCTCTTCAGCCAGCACTTACTCAGATTTTATTTTCCTCCCTCGTGTCCTTCCATAACATTCTCATCTTTCTAATAATAATCAACTCTCTGTTCATGTCCTTAATTTTTCCTCCTGCTCATTACTCCTAATCTCATTCTATTCATCTCTCTAGTTTGGCTGCAGAATACTCTTATTAGTTTTTACCTCCACACATTATTAGAAATATATTCAATATTTTGAAGAACAATGTTATTACCTTGCTTGACATAGGCTATCCAATTTAGTAGTATGCAATACTACTTGTAGTACATATTGTATACTTAATATTTCTATGAATTTATTTCAATCCATTTGCTTTCAGCTGTTGCAGGGATTTTCTCCCTTGTATATAATTACTTATCAGCTACTGTAAAATGTTTTTATGTTTCTTTGTGAAGCCTTTCACTGCACCTCACTGTAAAATATTTAATCTGTTGAGGGACTTTCTTCCCTTGTATATAGTTACTCGACTACTGTTTAAATGGTTTGAATCTGTTGTGGAACCTTTCTCCTCAGGTCTCCACAGAAAATGGACTACTGGCTCAGTAAGCCTTTCCCGGTTATCAAAGGACAAATAATAAAAACATAATTATAAATATTTCTGAAATACCACTGGAGAATATGTGTTTGCACTGTAGCTGAACTCTGACCACAAGTGTTTTTTTTATATAGCTGCTGTTTCTACACAACATTTTCATATTGTTCATCATTACTGAGCCCAGAGCCACATCTCACACAGAAGGTAAACAGTGGCTGACTCAGCATGATAACTACTAGCATTTTTTCTGAATCCCAGGGTGTGTTTATATAAAAAAGACAGATAAAGACAAATGGTTTGCCTTAAATTCAGCAATAAAATACCATTAAAACAATGTAAATTACTATATTTTGTCACTTGGGTTCAGAGCCACAAATTTCACAATTTGCATAATTCTGATCCCACAGTAAAATGATAGTTGCAAAAGAAACAATACATCTTGCAGCTAGAAGAATACAACCTTCAGCTGTTGCTAAAATGCGTATTAAAGTGTATTGCCATGGAAAAATTCAGCTTTATGAACATGGGGAGGAATTAAATAAATAAAAGTACCACAGTAAATATACTGTCCATAATGATATCCCAAGTTCTACCAAATAAATCAGTGGGGGGAATCAGAGCAAATAATCATAGAAACACAACTATTAACAGAAAATAAAGATATCGTTTTCACTTTATAATAAAGGGAAAACTCATGGTCTCAGTACATAAAGTTCTTAGAGATAATTAACTGCCAAGTCAATTCAAAGTTTTACAGAGTCATTTTAAATAGCTTCTTTTGATTTTTCAATGTATAGTGCTTCAATTTCTTGCCTGAAAGAATCTCTCCAAGATGTCTGAGAAATTGAGTGTTTGTACTGTTGTCAAAGATGTGATGCTGAATAAATATTTCTATCAGCAGCCTTTCTGCTGTTTGGTTCACATCGTTACTTACTGAGTACTGTGACATATGATAATTTCATAAACTTACAAGAATCCCAAGCTAACAGCCTCAAATCCTTTTAGCCAACCAACAACAAGCTCATCAAACCAACAGACACATCTCAACTTCAATATCCATGATAAAGACCCCAATACAGCTTCCACTTTCAACTCCCATTTCATTAAAACAGCCACATCTATACTTACAAAGACACCTCAGTTAACTACCACAACAATTCCTGTTACTAACTCTTTCAATGCCTTCACCTTACATCATGTATCTACTTTACTTATACAAAAAGGTCTTCAGTAAATTGAAACTAAATGCTCTTGCTGCTGACAATCTTCAAGAATACATCAAATATGTCCCTAGCTTACCCAATATCTATTCTTGTCAAAAAAGACACATAATCCCCTTACATAAAAGCAGAAAATCCATTATATTATCAAAATACCTACCCACTTTTATACAAATGTAAATTTGCCTATGCCACAAGTGATAATTCAATAAAGGTGTTTGAAAAAATACCTACCTGTAAGCATACTTTCATGTCTCACTAAGATTCTATAAAGATGCATTAATTTCTGGCTACTTTATTACTTACTAACAAATATGTTACTCTCACCAAAACAACGTTTTAATTCAAATCACAGGGCAACCACAATCCTATCTTCCTTCCCTAGCACAATCAATAAAAACACAAATCAAGGAAAATTAGCCACCTCTGTCTTCCTTGAGCTCTCTCTTAGACATTTAACACAGTGCTAATCATCCCAATAAAACTCACCACTACACAGCTCTCACAACTTTAAATTGGCTAGAATTACCAACGCACTTATCCCTAGCCTTCACTATCTCGATACATGCCCAGCAATATAGTTAATCAGAGTATGGTACTCCCCATCAAGTCCCTCTGCTCCAAAAATAAACACATTGCAGCAAAATCACATAACAGTGAGATTCTCTCTACTCTAGCTCCATATCAAAACAATGGAGCTCTATACCAAGCAGGCAACTGTCTAACTGACAACAATTTAAAGTCAACATCAGCTCTTTGAAAGTCCTGATTCCACACGTATACCACTTACACCACTCCAATCTACTGTCTTTCTACTCTCACACTTCCCATCTGTTATAACAAACAGATATTGACTATCATTTCTGTAAAGCCCTATAATGACTCCATGTCCTCTATAAACATAAAACCATATATATATATATATATATATATATATATATATATTTATAAAAACTCAACTACAATTAAACAATATATATATATATATATATATATATATATATATATATACACATATATAGTTAGCTGAGCAGTTTTCTGTTTGTCATGTTTGCAAGCATTGACAATCTCCGTCTCAGAACAGTGCTACAGCAAGATTGTAACAATTTGTCTGCTAATGTATGTGAATAGGTGAAGACACTTTGAAGTTTCAGCAATATTGCAACTAATAGTTAGTCTAAGGCCTAGTTCTTTGAGATACTGAGAAAGAAAAAAAACAGAGATGTGCCAACACTAGCTGTAAATTAAGTAAAAAAATTCATACATTTTTTTACATCTTCAGACACCTATGCTATTTATGGAAATGCTCATCGCTTTCTCTAATTGCACAATATGGGTTGCTCATTAAGTATAAATGTAACAAAATGTGATTCAGAGACAGGTCTAATCACAATGAAAAAGCTCACTACCATATCTCCAAATTGAAAACTAGTGGGGTCAGACCTGACTGCACTAGTTCTTTCATCAGCAGCCCGTGCTTTATGTTAGCGTGTGCACACAAATATACAAACACATACACTCACACACACACACACACACACACACACACACACACACACACACACACACACACACACACACATGTGCAGACTCTCAATTCCTTTCCTAACCACCCTAGTGTGACCACACACACACACGCACACGCACACGCACACGCACACGCACACACACACACACACACACACACACACACACACACACACACCATAAACTACAAACTATTCCATGCTTTCTCTGAACTTTCCTGTACTGTGAATACTTCCATAGCAGTTAATGGAGGACGACTGCATTTTTCTTGTGGTAACTTTTTCCTCATAGAGTAAAATTTTAGAAAATTGGGAAACACATAGTTTTGCCTGTGGGAGTACTCTCCATCTAGGGGCCCCAAAAGGGAAAATTTCAGCACTAGATTAGTATCCATTAAAGGTTAGCACAATGTGGTAATCTTACAAGCTAAGACTCATGAATACTAGGGATAATGTATGGATATACGGCATCTACTTGAAAAAAGAAAACTAGCTAAAGAAACAGCTATCTGAACTTCAAGCATTAATTATACTTTCATGACAACTGCAAAGTAAAATTTACTTTTTCTTCTGTTGGCTTTTCCTGGTTAGAGGTCACCACAGCAGATTACCTGTCCATTCATGATTGGCAGTGGAGTTGTACAGTGTCAGGTTACCAGCCCAACCTTCCACAGAAGGCACACACATACAGCAGGGCCAATTTAGTGTCCAATCCACCTACAGCATGTCTTTGGGATGAAACCAAAGCACCTAAAGGAAATCCACATGACCAACCGGAGAACATACGGAATCTGCATAGAAAGCATCCTAGTCAAGAATCGAACCGCATAACTTCTTGCTGTGAGGTGACAATGCTAACCACTGTATTACCATGATATATATGCATGTGATAATCTCTAGACTGATTTGAAAATAATTTAAAACAGTAAACTGTTCAGTACATGACAGGTAAGTATGTTGTTAGTATTAAAAGTTATTCAAACTTGAAAAATGTGTATCAGCGCATCACAAAATATAACAATGATTATTCTTTGCAATGTTCACTGGCAAAATTAGAATAAGTACATTAAAACACCTATGAAAAATTAAACTGCTGTGACAAATATTCATTAATAGAGCTCTAAGTAACGAACTTTAACTACAGAAACTATATTTATAGAATAGAGCATATAAAACGGACTATGCTGGTAGATTGCCAGTGGACATTCTTCTGTTATAACATTTACAAAAATATTTATTTCACTATGTTTTAGATTCTTGATACAAGAAAAAATGTGTAGTTGATTTCTTTGAAAACAACTGTAAATTATTTCCTTAGTGATTTTAATCTAAAGATGCTTGTGGCAATGAAAATGTAATAAGCTCATCAGTATGTGATTTGGATGCAGTAGTGATTCATGATAAATGTTTGTTGAAAGGTATTAGAAGAGTTCTGCAAGATCAGCTCTCAGACATTACAAGTACAAGGCTTGTTTATAGTTATGTTTTTGTTTGCAATATGCTGTCAAAAAAGAAACACCACTTCAAAACTGAAAAAAATAAGAAAAAACACTTCCAAAGCCACGATTCAGATATCCAAACTTTGGATTATGAATCGTGACTCTGGAAGTGTTTTTCTTAATATGCTGTCAAATGCAAATATTGAATTGATATTCAAGCTTTAAAAAATTAGGATCAAACACAGCACAATAAAGGGTTGTCAGATTTCAACTAAATGCTTCTAAAGGCACTTCTGCTTGCTTGTACACAGACACACAGAAATACTGGTTTAAGAGGAGACTTCACTGTACACAGATTTCATTAAGAAGTACCAACACACTTTATTTTCAGTGCATAATTCAGGACTGTGTTGCTTCTGTAAAGAATAAATCGGTCATTATGGAATATAATTTAGCAGTTACCAGAGTTTATCAATTCAGTAGAAAAACTATATGTGCATATTAACATATTTTAAAAGACACTCCCCCAGATTTACTAATATTCTATGCAGGACTAATCTAGTCCTGCACGTAAGCGGCAGTTTAGGAGGAGGATGTCAGTGCTCCATGCATATTAATGAAGGCGCGCTGCTTGACCTCATAATCCTACATGGAACGTGGATGAGTACAGGGGGCTTGTCTGAGAGCAGAGCTCTCAGAATAAACATGCCCCTGCAAAGAAGAACAGCAGAAACTGTAAATTAATGAGCGAGACCACTCATAGGTATCCGCATAACCCCACCAACAGTCCCCATATGTACAACAGCAACAGTACATATAAATAAAATGAAGAAACCCTTTTATTTATTTATTTTTTAAACCCCAGAGTACAGCTAACCATAGGTGCGTGGGTTTGCCCATCGCTTAGCTACAGTTAAAGCAGCTAAAAAGGCTGAAGAGGATAACAAGGAATATATATGCAAATGAAACAGCACAGCAATAGTGTAGTGGTTAGAGCATCCACCTAACAAACAGGCATTCCCGGTTCGAGTCCCACTATAGCACATTTCATTTTCCATGTGAATCTGTATATGAACATATTTTTACATCTTTTTGCTGTATGACCTACATAATAACATTTAAATGTGAACTGGAGTACTGCATTAAATGCACATGTGAAGTGTCAGTGTCATAATGAATAAGGCACTAGTAAGCAGGTTTAAGCACAAATAAAAAGGAAGTCAAATTAAAATAGAATACCTCACTCTCGATAAAGGAACCCACAAGAGCAAAAATAAGTATAGGAGTAAACAAACACGTAGGTTCCAAGCACAGCAATCCTTTAATGAAAAAATGACAAGGTAAGCGCTTTCACGGATCTTACTCTGCTTCTTCAGACCAACATAAAATATGCAACTACAAGCAAGGTATTTGAATGTAAAACAACCAATGAAAATAAGGTTGTAATTAACCAATTTAAATCTGCACAAATTACATGGATCTAAGATGCACTAAGGCACTGCTCACCTAAAAATATATATAATAACATCTAAAATCAAGCTGAGATGCAACCATATGATATAGTGATCATAAGTAAAATCTATATATAAAAAATGTCTGTATATATAAAAGCACATATATATATAGAAAATATACAGAAAATGCATGAAAAATCATTAAAGTATATTAAATGAAAAAACTTAGCGATGTTTCAAAGCTCTAGCTTTGAGAAAAGGTTTTAAACAGACCCTACTATTTAATCCTGGGGGCTTGCCAGCTTGAAGCTGTAAAATCCATTTTTGTTCTAATGCTTCTGTCTTATTCTTGAGATCACCACCTCTGATACTAACATGTAGGAGTTCTAGAGCAAAGAACTTAAACGTATGGTTAGGGCCTTCATTCGCCATGTGCATTCCACCTTGGGGAGGCCATAAAGTATAGGAATAACAGGATCATCTACTTTAAAGTACTCAAACAGAGGTTCAGATATTTATCCAGTCATTAAAAGATCAAAACCCAAAAACTGTACTTTGTCTATAATTCCTTTAAGCGTAGCACATGATATAGAGGTATAGGTGTCTTTATTTTCTAATAGTTCAAACATACTAAGAACATAAACACTCTTATCAAGCACGACAATACCGCCCCCTTTGTCAGCTGGTCTAATTTCAATACTTTTCATATTTTTCAATTTCAACAAGGCCTGTCTTTCTAAGTACGACATGTTAACAAAACAGTCATCGCTTTTATCGTTGAATTTTTGTCTTAATTGTTTATCACACATGTGATATCATCTGTACACAGTTACCTTTGAACCACACTAGCACTCAGGACATCAATCCCAATTCCCAGCCCTCCTTTAGCTTCCAATCTGTCTCCACCTCTTTCGTTTGCAATCTAATAAAAAAAACTAAAACCTACCACCCTAGCCGCTGACCTTCTCCCTGATGAATATTTACAAAAACGCAGATAGTATAGCATTCCTCATCTGCATCCTAATCAATTGGTCCATAGCTGAAGTCAAAGTCCCATCCATATGGAAAATATCTCGTGCTATACCTCTCCATAAAGGTGGCTGCTCTACCGAATTATTTAACTACAGGCCCATAGCCATTTTGTCACCACTGGCTAAGATCCTGGAAAAATGCGTCCACAAACAACTTCTGCACTTCCTAACCCAGAACAATCTACTGGCTAAATCTCAGCATGGCTTTAGACCACATCATTGCACTACCACAGCCCTCCTCTCCTTCACCAATGATATCTATCATAACAGAAACAATAACAAGTTCTCCTGAGCTCTATTCTTGGATCTTTCCAAAGGGTTCAATATGGTTAACCACCAGCTGCTAATCCACACTCTGACCAATATGTCCCTAGGTCATCACTCCCTTCAATGGTTCAAATCCTATTTACACAATAGACAACAAGCAGTACTATGGCAAAATAATCTATCTAACCTCCTTCTCAACACCCTCGGTGTCCCCCAGGGGTCTATCCTGGGTCCACTGCTATTCTCCATATTTATCAATGATCTCTACACTGTCATCCCAAAGGCCAACTGCATACAGTATGCAGACGACTACATTGATCTGTACTGGTACCACCCAGGATGAGCTACAGGCAAGTACTCAGTCAACTTTCAACCTAGTTGAAAATTGGCTTGCTGACCGTTGTCTTCTTCTAAACCCCAATAAAACTAAACTGCTATTTTTCTCTCCCACGCAAAAATCCCTAGTGATATCCTTCTCCATTACCTCTAAAAATGGCACTATTATCTCCCCAGATGTCCACACAAAACTACTTAAGGTAATTGTAGGCAACAATCTTAAATTTGATGCCCATGTAAATAAAATGATAAAAAAATTAATAAAAAACTGGGCTCACTATATAGAATAAAATCATTCTTAACCCCTCCAGCTAGGACTGCTATTGCTCACTCCCATCTCCTCTCCACCCTCTTCTATGCCTCCCCTATACTTGCCAACTTAAACAAAACCAAACTCAAACTCTCTGCCTGCTATAATAGCATAGCTAGATTTGCCACTGGGCTGCCCTACAGAACACATCACTGTATAAACCTAACAAAACTAGGCTGGCTAGAGCTATCAAGGCAGATTCAGTATAACCAACTTATTATAGCTTTCAAAGTTCTTAACCAACTTGATAATACCCCTGCATTAAGATATATCATCAAACCTCACACCAACCAAAGATCACTTAGATCATCCACTAGAATTGTAGTGCAAACCACTATAGCTAACAACTTAGCCGGGAACTCCACGTTTGCCAACTCGGTAGGCAAAGCTTGGAACTCACTACCCCTGGACATCACAACAAACACTATCCTTTCTAAATTTAAGAAAGCCCTCAAGCAGTACTTCATGACTCATTGGCTTTGCCCCTGTGCCAGGGCTGATTAAATACTTGGTAACACTGGTACACCTGTATCATATTAACAATTGTTTTTGTAATTAATTGACAATTTAATTCTAGTGTGTTGTAAACTAGCTTTCCAGATGTAACGCATGCTATTACAGCTAACCTATACTCCATGTGGCAATTTGACTGTTATTTAATGTACTTTAGTGTGTTCTATAAAAGTTTCTATCTCTATATTACTTCCTTTGGAGCTTTTCTCCCCGGGCATCCGCTGAAAATGGACATGTATCCAGTTGATCTATCCCGGTCAACAAATGTAAAATAAATAAATAAATAAATATATATATATATATATATATATATATATATATATATATATATATATATATATATATTGATAATATATATATATATATATATATATATATATATATATATATATATATATTGAGAATATATATATATATATATATATATTGAGAATATATATATATATATATATATATATATATATATATATATATATATATATATACATAGATATGTGTATGAGATATATATAGGTACATACACATATACACAGACAAAAGGTATTAGTAGCCATACATATGTAGAAGTAGTATGGAAGTACTGGGTGCAAAGTATATCCCTCAGCCACAAGCCCTTTAACTGCCACCTGTGGAATGTGTAGTGTGGCAACCATTCCCACAAATGAGAATACTGGCATTAAACATATACCCACCCACAATTCAAAGGACATGACACAACACACAGGTATGCATACACAGATAACCTTTATTTGTGTACTATACAATAATGTATGCCAGTACTTACACCACATAAGGTTTGAAATATGTAATCAGTGATGAATGAAAGGCCACTGGGGATGCACAAGCCAGTGCATTTCTTTGTGCTGGTCCCAAGCCCGGATAAATGGGGTGGGTTGTGTCAGTAAGGGCATCTGGCGTAAAACCTCTGCCAAATTACTGATGCAGAGAACATTTCATAATTACATACCGAATTGGCCGAGGCCCATGTTAATAACGACTGCTACCAGTACTGTTAGCCAACAGGGTGCTGGCAGAAATTGGGCTACTGTTGGCTGAAGAAGAAGAGGAGGGGGAAGGCATGCCTGAAGGCAGGAAGAGAGGAAGAAAGTTAGGAGTGTAGTACTAAGGGTAGGAACTTTGAATGTTGGCAGTATGACTGGTATAGGGAGAGAGCTAGCTGATATGATGGAGAGAAGAAAGGTTGATATATTGTGCGTGCAAGAGACCAGATGGAAGGGAAGTAAGGCCAAGTCTATAGGAGGTGGGTACAAATTATTCTATCATGGGGTGGATGGCAGAAGAAATGGGGAAGGGGTTATCCTAACGAAACAGTGTGCCAATAGTGTTTTGGAGGTGAAGAGAGTGTCTAATAGAGTGATGTTTATGAAGCTTGAAATTGATGGTGTAATGATGAATGTTGTTAGTGCATATGCTCCATAAGTTGGGTGTGTGATAGATGAGAAAGAAAAATTTTGGAGTGAGTTGGATGAAGTGATGGTGAGTGTACCCAAGGGTGAGAGACTAGTGATTGGAGCGGACTTCAATGGGCATGTTGTTGAAGTGAACAGAGGGGATGAGGAAGTGATGGGTAGGTATGGTGTTAAGGAGAGGAATGAAGAAGGTCAGATGATTGTGGATTTTGCGAAAAGGATGGACATGGCTGTGGTAAATACATATTTTAAGAAGAGGGAGGAGCATAGGGTGACATACAAGAGTGGAGGAAGATGCACACAGGTGGATTATATCCTATGTAGGAGGGCCAGTCTGAAGGAGATTGGAGTCTGTAAAGTGGTGACTGGAGAAAGTGTAGTTAAGCAGCATAGAATGGTGGTCTGCAGGATGATGTTGGTGATCAAGAAGCAGAGGAGGAGTGTGAAAGCAGTGCCAAGGATTAAATGGTGGAAGTTAAAAAAGGGTGATTGTGAGGTGGAGTTCAGGGAAGAGTTAAGACAGGCACTGGGAGGCAATGAAGAGTTACCGAATAGCTGGGTAACTAGTAAGGGAGACTGCTAGGAAGGTGCTTGGTGTGACATCTGGACAGAGGAAGGAGGACAAGGAGACATGGTGGTGGAATGAGGAAGTACAACAGAATATACAGAGGAAAAGGCTGGCGAAGAAGAAGTGGGATTGTCAAAGAGACGAAGAAAGTAGACATGACTATAAGGAGATGAGGCGCATGGCAAAGAGAGAGGTGGCGAAGGCTAAGGATAAGGCATATAGAGAGTTGTATGAGAGATTGGACAGTAAAGAGGGAGAAAAGGACCTGTACAGATTGGCTAGACAGAGGGACAGAGCTGGGAAAGATGTACAGCAGGTAAGGGTGATAAAGGACAGTGAGGGAAACGTACTCAAGTGAGCAGAGTGTGTTGCATAGATGGAAAGAGTACTTTGAAGGGCTGATGAATGAAGAGAATGAGAGAGAGAGAAGGTTGGATGATGTGGGGATAGTGAATCAGGAAGTGAAGCAGATTAGAATGGAAAGGCTGTTGGCCCAGATGACATACCAGTGGAAGCATGGAGGTGCTTAGGAGAAATGGCAATGGAATTTTTAACCAGATTGTTTAATGAAATTTTGGAAAGTCAGAGGATGCCTGAGGAGTGGAGAAAAAAGTGTTTTGGTACCTATCTTTAAGAATAAGGGTGATATGCAGAGCTGCAGTAACTACAGAGGGATAAAATTAATCAGTCACAGCTTGAAGTTATGGGAAAGAGTAGTGGAAGCTAGGTTAAGAAGGGAGGTGATGATTAATGATCAGCAGTATGGTTTCATGCCAGGAAAGAGCACTACAGATGCAATATTTGCTCTGAGAGTGTTGTTGAAGAAATACAGAGAAGGTCAGAAGGAGTTGCATTGTGTCTTTGTGGACTTAGAGAAAGCATATGACAGGGTGCCTAGAGAGGAGTTGTGGTATTGTATGAGGAAGTCGGGAGTGGCAGAGAAGTATGTAAGAGTGGTACAGGATATGTACAAGGGTAGTGTGACATTGGTGAGGACTGCGGTGGGAGTGACAGATACGTTTAATGTGGAGGTGGGATTTCATCAAGGATAAGCTCTGTGCCCTTTCTTATTTGCAGTGGTGATGGACAGGTTGACAGATGAGATTAGACAGGAGGCCCCATGGACTATGATGTTTGCAGATGACATTGTGATATGTAGTGAGAGTAGGGACCAGGTTGAGGAGACCCTGGAGAGGTGGAGATATGCTTTAGAGAGGAGAGGAATGAAGGTCAGCAGGGCTAAAACATAATATATGTGTGTAAATGAGAGGGAGGGTAGAGGAATGGTTAGGATGAAGGGAGTAGAGTTGGTAAAAGTGGATGAGTTTAAGTACTTGGAGTCAACAGTTCAGAGTAATGGTGAGTGTGGAAGAGAGGTGAAGAAGAGAGTACAGGCAGGGTGGAATACGTGGAGAAGAGTGTCAGGAGTGATTTGTGACAGACGGGTACCAATAAGAGTGAAAGGGAAGGTCTGCAAGAGGGTAGTGAGACCAGCTATATTATATGGGTTGGAGACGGTAGCATTGACGAAAAGGCAGGAGTCAGAGCTGGATGTGGTAGAGTTAAAGATGTTAAGATTTGCACTGGATGTGACTAGGATGGACAGGATTAGGAATCAGTATATTAGAGGGTCAGCTCAGGTTGGACAGTTTGGAGACAAAGCAAGAGAGCCGAGATTGCATTGGTGTGGACATGCGCTGAGGAGGAATGCTGGGTATATTGGGAAAAGGATGCTTAGGATGGAGCTGCCAGGTAAGAGGAAAAGAGGAAGGCCTAAGACAAGGTTTATCGATGTGGTGAGAGAGGACATGCAGGCAGTTGGTGTGAAAGAGCATGATGCAGAGGACAGGAAAAAATTGAAACAGATGATCCACTGTGGCAACCCCTAATGGGAACAGCTGAAAGAAGATGATGATGATGAATGCAAGGCCCAAACAAAACAGTAGATGCAAGCAATGTGGATATATACCATACTATGCTGTCCAGGCCAAGGCCTTCAATTAGTACAACAGTAAAAACAGGATTTGCCTTCAAGATACATAACAATCAACAATTACAGATGTAGTTCAGCAACCTCCAATTACACCCTGTAGTCAAGCCCTAAGGAGAAAAGTAGCACTTGTGTTAATGTCACAGTATCTTGTACATAACATTGCTTAACCTAACATCTCACTATCACACTGAATGACCCTTGTCTTAACAGTTATATCCATGAAAAGGTGTCACAGTCTAGGTTAATGGCATTGACCCCCCCCCCATAAAAGGCTGTACAAGGGCAAGGAACACTGTGTACCAAACACTTACCTCTGGAATGTACAAGGACATATATGTGTTCTCCAGCTGTTGCCCCCATATATATGGACTTAGCCCAACAGTTGGTATGGGAGTCCATGACATGACTGGGATGATAGCAGTAATGCTAGTGGTAAATAATTATAGGCCATTACCTAACAACCCCTTTCTGTATCACAGCAGGACAAAGACTGGCATATATGTGGAGGACAGAGGCAGGAACATAGGGCCATATCTGCATTACTGCTGTTACACACCCTGGACATTGCTGGTGTTACAGGATTCACTGCAGCATACCCTTATGCAGGAATACGACATTGAAATAAAAATGGGATGTAGCCAAGTACTGATAGCACTCAACAGACAGAAAGCCACTGATATATCTGGGACAATATCTGCGTGGTGTACAGACAAAACCAAACAGCCAATCCCCCTGGTATCATATGGATAGGCCCACAGTTGAGAGCTATGCAGGCAGACAATATTCCATGCAAAAGTACCATGTACACAGAAACCCTGTAAGACCAGCAAGATACAATGCACACAACAACACTACTCACGCTGTCTGTAGATCTGGAACCTTACCCAAATGTGTATTTGGCCTGTGTCTGCAGGTTCTTCTGTAAGAGGTATTGCTACCTGCTGTCTGTAACATTGATGTCCACACACAGGAAGGATGTCATCCATACTGGAAAGGTGAAGGGACAATGCCCACAGAATTCAGCAATTTAAAGTACAGGGTTGCCATGACAGTGGTTATCTGAAGTATTACACAGCAGGTCGCATGCAATTAGTAACTGGTGGACACTGACTGGTGCAGAGGCCATCATCTGATCATGTGCAATACCAACAAAAGCATGCTGCAATCTATTCAAACCAGCTCAATCACTCTACGGAAGAGACTGAGAGACAGGGAGAGAGAGAGAGGGAGACAGAGAGAGAGAGAGAAAGAAAAAAAATAACAACATTAATAAAAGTAACAAAGCTCAGGGTTGTGTTACAGCGGAAAAAAACATAAAAGGTATGGGAAAAAGATATGTATTTACTTGCATGTAGTATATGGCATAGAATAATAGGATGTATAATGTGAAAGGATTCATATGTGTCATCAGTAATTGCTCCTGTAATGTTGTTCTGCTCAACAACTGCTCTGGACAATAGTGTTAGTCCCTGTGGGGAGTGGAACATACCTGTCAACTGTGCAAATCAGCAGTGAATGGCAAAGATGTGACCCATATCTGTGTTCTGTACATTACTGTGGCCAACGGCTGGTGGGGGTATTAATACTGCCATGATAGACACATGCGTGTGAGACAGTCACGTTAAAGTGTAGCATAGCATGCAAAACTGCCATAGCAGTATAATATGCTTATCTAAAATCTGTCACCATATATACCCCCCAATTTTAGTCTGTGTTCACATGTGACACCTGTCTGTGTTGCAGCAAGGTAGAACAGTTCAGCTGTGAAGTAAAGAGAGTTACAAGAGTGTGGACCAGATGTTTGTATGCACCCCACATACAGATACATATATGTGTGATACATATTCACAGCTGTGTATGTCTACAGAACCTCGGACAGTTATACATATTTATATATATATAGGCATATAAACAACACATAATGATATCTACACATATATGCACATATGTATGTGTATATATATATATATATATATATATATATATATATATATATATATATGTGTATGTGTAAATATATATATATATATATATATATATATATATATATATATATATATATATATATATATATATATATATATATATATATATATATATATATATATATATATATATATATATATATATATATATATATATATATATATATATATATATATATATATATATATATATATATATATATATATATATATATATATATATATATATATATATATATATATATATATATATATATATATATATATATATATATATATATACAAACAGACACATACACACATATACATAATACTGACATGTATAGGTATGCACACATATATATGTCAATACATGTCCCCTGCCATGACATCTGTGAGAAAACATCACACATGAATACACAACATATCTACACACCAGTACATGGCTGCAAAATGGAGTGTGGAGTGTGGTGTGTAACCCATGTTGGGAATACATCGCAATTGGTTGGGAAGGTGGGATATATATTTTGATAGTTCCATTTGGAATGTGGAGGCCATTGATCCCCCATATGGGAACAAAGGGAACATGGTGTCCACCCATGGACAGTCATGACAGCATCTACATGGTCATAAAGGTGCCTGGGCTGTGGGCTGAGCAGGAGGAACATGCATGTTGAACCTTGTGTATGAATACTGCATGCCTCCAGGTGATGTAGCACATGTCCCATGTCTCTGTGGATCTCCATATGCACAAGACTCTGGACCTAACTGGGTGACAGACATATTTCTGTGTGTGCTCCATGGGGAAGGGGCACCATCCCCTGAGGTGGTTCCACATGAAAGGTAGTGCCAGAACAGTAGATAATGAGGTTCCATGGTGGGTCGTGGATGTGATGTGGACTGGTAACATGTGCACATTAGGTGGGAGTGGTGTTCCTGCTGGCAAATAACCCCTACACATACTGTTGTGTAACTGTCATGGGACATATGTGGGTTGTAATAGTCCACACAATCCCAGAACATGTCCAACAGCATGCATAGATATCCCCAATAACACAGAATGGCAGATGTGCAGCAATCACATAGCAAGCATACCATATGCATATGTGGAAACATATTGGCAGTGACAATGGCATGCAGGTGAAATACTCTGTAACAGCCCAGAAACTCTATTGTCCCCACAGGGAGCATGTCTGTAAACACATATCAGAAAGTGTTGTACAATACAATATATGTCCTAATGGTAGATATACCGGAGACATACCACTTGCGTTGTGTGAACATTAAGTTGGAGCTGATATGGTGGCAGGAGACTGATATGTGTATTGTATTATGGTAAACGTGCCATATGAGTTGCTCAGACATATTTCCATCTTTATGTCTTTCAGGGAGTATGGCGCACCCGAGGAATCCCACCTACAGTGCCACTGAGGATGACATAATATTCACCAGCATCATCCAGAACTACCAGCCATGTGTAACGATGTGGTCCATAGGGTGAATGAGGTGGGGATGCACAGCCATATGTATGAGCAGGTCCACCATCATTGTAGTGACCTGCTCCATCTGCCATCATTGTAGTGATCTGCTCCGCCATGTATGTCGCAGTGCCGCTGCCATGCGGGGTGACCACCTTGCAATGGGGGTGACATAACATCCATCCCCCCTCACCAGAGTGGAGGAGCTGCTCATGAGCCTGGTAGCACCTGCCCACCCACAAGAGCTACAGACATATACAGTCATGGAGGTGGTTGTTACCTACACACCAGACATGGAGCATGCAGGTAAGGTTTCAGGTTATATCAGTAGACCACTGTTCTGTATGCATCTGTACAGGTAGAGCATGCATATGTGAGATTTGGAGTCTGTTGCTGTGTAGTACTGGTAAATAGTTATGCATAATCTGTAGTACTGTGGACTTCAGTTGTTTTACTGTAATATTGCAGCCACCCTGTAGCAATGCCGCAGCTGTGGCCACTGACATCAACTCTATCTCATCTCAATGTAGGTACCTCTGGGATACCAGCAAGGCAGCGGCCGGATGCCAGTGAGTATGGTTTAAGGTTATGCTTGGCAATTCACTGTGCATGTCAAGGTATAGACCATGTACACATCCAACACACCTACCCATAATGCATGCTGTACATGTTCACTGACAGAGCACACACCTCACTAATGGGATTACCAGTCTCAAACACATGCAATACACAGACCATCTCACACAACTGTGGCTACACTCCAGTGCACATTGCCCAGGCACAGCTGACATCTGCCTAACATACACAGTTATGTGATATACAGAGCAGTTGAACATGCTGCACAGAAAGAAATCCCACTCCCTCTGCAAACACATGCTCCAGGGTCCTAAACCTCATCAACACATTACACAGAACATACTGGAGGGATAGGGCCCTGTCCTAGGGAATTCCCACACTCTGGAATGGACTACCCATTCATGTCAGGCAATGCTACTCATTGGTCCCCTTTACAAAAACACTTGACAACTGGATGGGGAATGGGTAATCACCCTGGGCAGTACGTCTGTGCCACAGCCTCACAGGGGCAAAGGGAAATAACATTATTAGATGGTGTATGGCTGGAAACCCCTGTGGCTAAGCTTATGTAGGCCCCAGGACCAATAGACCAGTACTCACCTATGAACCTCTATGTACCACAGGCAACATCAGCCAGGGCTCAATAATGGACAATAATTGTCTCTACACTCACCATAGCTACAGTACATTGTGTCTGTGGTCAGTCTAATGGTATTCTATCACTCATACATGCACCACTGATGATGACATCTGTGAATACACATCAGGCATTCACTAAACGCATATCCACATATAATCCAGAAACATTCAGAGGCTGTGAGCAGCAGCGGAAACATAACTGACACACAGATACACATCCTGCAATGGTGTGTACACCTGTGAGGTATGGTGCACAGTACATGCCAGGGTGCTGAACAGATGCACAGCAATGCTGTGGACATGGGTACAGTGTGTTCCAGGGGGAGGGCCATCACCTACTAACAGAAGTCATGCATCACAGCCATGTATAATGTTGGTAACGGGATTGACTACAGTTGCACTGCATGTTGTTGAGCACCACATGTCCTGCATGCTGACATGTGTGTAATTACAGGTTTGTGTGCGATACTGTACTGCACCATCACCTGCTATTGTGTGTGTTATGGGGGTGCTGGAGCTGTCTGTAGGTGCTGTCTGGTGGAGTGTATGGGTTGCCATGTATGTCGACTGCATGTGTGTATGTCTGCATGTGTGGCCATGTCTGCACACATGTGTGTGTGTGTGTGTGTGTGTGTGTGTGTGTGTGTGTGTGTGTGTGTGTGTGTGTGTGTGTGTGTGTGTGTGTGTGTGTGTACTGTTTAGCGGTGATGTACAGGTCTTACAGTCTGTTCCCTGTTTTCCCCTCACAGGTGGCGAGGTGGGGCTGGGTCCCTCCTGCAGAGAATCTGATGTCACTGATACAGACAGTGACCATAAGGATAGGTGTGTTGAGGCACAGACAGGGTCATCAGGGGCTGCCACTGGGCCACCAGTTGACATCCCACAAGTATCCACCCCATCCACACACACAGTTACACTGCCTCTACATACCTCATTGCCGTTGGCCTTAGCTGAAGGACAGTCGACGGGTGGCATTGGCCAGGAGAGTGTGGTATCTATGGCATGTGTGTCAGTGCACAGCAGCCATAGCCAAATGTCTGGCAGGGTATCACATAGGCAGGTGTTCAGGGGTGCTCGTCGGAGCACTGTTGGTCATAATGCCCCTGGCAGACGTGCCACATCTAGATCAACCACACGCATGTTCTAGGCTATGGAGGCACAGGCATGAATGGAATGGTACACCAGACAGAGTCTAAGGGCAGAGAGAGCTCATTACACCTCTGTAACTGACAGCATCCGTGACCTAGCAGGTGCCATTCCTAATTACACTGAGGTCATGGATAGATGGTGGGGTGAGACATTGGATCTCATCCACAATGTCATGTCCATGTGTCAGGGCAGGGAGGGACAGTTGCGATGGACACGTGGACGTATGCCAGCAACACCAGCAGCTGGAGGTCACCATGGACATCCCACCAGTCACATCCACTTCTGTAGTGGCAGTAAAGCCCCAGCACTGTGGGGGGTGCTGTCCACAGACCATCATAGCAGACCACCTGCATGTGGCCCTGGCCAGTCCCAGGAGGGACCTGGATCCGGTGGACATCTGTCAATCTCAGGCGACAGTACCCAATCTGGCTTTGTACCTGATAATGCCTGTAGCACCTCTGCCAGGCACAGGTCCCATGTCCGTGGCCAGAGACGGTGAACTGAAAACCCTGCCAAGTACAATCTGCAGCTGTCTCACAAATCCCCATATAGGCCAGCCACATGGTGGAACTGTGTGCATGTAGACACACACACATAAACAACAAACCTAGGGCAACCACATACCTGCACACACGACATCACCATTAGCCCATTACAATACTCAGCCCCCTCACACACACACACATATGTTGTCAATTGTATGGCTCTGCCTAGGCATCTGGCAAACCAACAACACATCCTGTTCATATGATGGTACCTGAGCCACTTCCTGACATCTGTAACATCAATGCAGGGACAGGCTAACATGGTGCTAATACACAGGGTGATTGTACAACAGTGTAGCAATGGAATGCCATGTAGCATGTTGTCAGCAGTAAAGTGAAATGCTAATACATTGGAAGGTGTAGCTGTACAGCATCGTAGCTGTAATTAACAATGGTGTATTGTTGTCACCATTATCTATTCTGATTGTGTTGTGTTTGTCCATGTGCCACATGGCTGATGGGCATAGTGGTATCAGCAGGCCTTCTACAGTGGACACCAGTAAGTGTAGTGGGTGGTATACATGACATGGCTGGGTACAACACACAGAGCCTTTGGTTTGGATGCAGTACAGGTACAAGACTATACACATGGAGGTATGTCCCCCTGCAGGTAACACATCTGTTGCCCATGTAATCCCACCAAGACAGGATAGGCACAACCACACATTGCTATATATGCAGTCTGCAATGTGGATAACACTGAACATGCTAACAGCATGGTGTATGTCCCTTTCCCCACTCCACTGCGATCCTCACCTCAGTAACATGAGTATGCCAATACTGGTGGCATAGCCCTACTCTTAGGAGGGTGTGAGGCACTCAACTACTGATTACATACACTGTACAGTATAGCAGACAGCTATGGGGGGATAGATGCAACAGTAACTGCAGTGATGGTGGATGTGTCCACAACAGCCTCACCATTGAGTTATAGCAACCCCAGTAGTGCTGCACACCTTTACAGTGTGGAGGAGGGCATTAACACATCTATGACCTGTGAAGGACTGTATGTCCATGGGATGGCACCTGTGGAATGTTGGCATTTGCCAAGCAGTCCTGGTGGAAACATATACTGTGAACGGAGGTAGATCCCTTAACATCTACACACATTCCTACATGTGGGATGGTATACAAAAGCCTGCTATGATCTACATAGGCATTGTGCATCTCCTAACCCTCTTCTATAACTGTCATGATTGCATCAAGGATTGCATCAACCAGATTCAGGTTGTATTCTCTGCCTTTGACAAGTCCAACATTGGTGGGGTCCTGTGTGTTAAGATAGCCAGTGACATTGGCCATGGGTTCATTGTTGATATGTTCCATGTCCCTGCAGACCAGGGTCATCAGGCTAGGCTGGGTGGTATTTCCCAGCTGACATGATGGATTTGTGGACATCCTTCCCAACATTGGTGAATCCATTGTCAGGTGTAGGCCTATTGGATCGTATGAGGGATCCCAGCTACTTACAGCGCCTGCCCAGGGGGTTCCCCCAAGCATGACACTTCACTTGACTGTACTGCATGATATGTTAGTAATGCCAGCCTGACATCCTACTGGTGGGATGGAGTACTGCCCTTTTTGTGTAGGGTCCTGGTTATGGGATCTGATAAGGCTGGTAGTGTATTGCAGGCCAGACATGTTTGGCTGTAGGAGGGGAATACCTACCTGTGCCAGATGTATGTTGTTTGGGTCTCTCAAACCCATCAATGGTGCATGTGGACATATATGTTGTGGTTATGTTCCCAATTTCATCTACAGATTCATGTCCATATATACCTATATAGATATATATGTGTTTAGCTTTGAAAGGGAGACAATCATTTCTTCGAACGGCCCTTTCTGCAAACCAAGAGGACCAATCTGTCATTTCTAATTGCACCACAGTTCAAAACACAGCAAATCTAAAAGCAGCTTCGCTGATTCTAGAACTGCAAGTTGAAATACATATCGTAATGCAGGGGGGCAAGCCCCCCTGCACCCCCATCTGGGGGGCTGGGCCATCCACAACCCCCCTACTGTGATATACTAACTCTGAGTTCGCACTACAGTGGGGATAGGCAAACTTTCCCCATCCCCACTATAGTGCCATCCGCACCCAAACTGCCAAATCTGCAATAAGCAAATGCATAGTGACAATCGCTCATTGCACATTTGATGCATTCAAGATTGTGTAATGTTGAAAAATACTTTCGGCCTTCCAGCTTTCAGAGGCATGATTTTCTCCCTTTGAAAGGTGAACCATATAAATGCTTACATATATGCATTTTTAGTGCTGCTTATATATGGACATATGGATGTATACATATATATCTATAGATGTATGCGTAGCTATGTATATATGTATTTATTGGCATATATATATATATATATATATATATATATATATAAATATGTGTGTATGTGTGTGTGTATTTCTATAGCTATAGCTACATATATAAATAAGTTATATCCATTAAATATGAATATATATATATATATATATATATATATATATATATATATATACACACACACAAATACATCTACATGGTGGAATACATTCCCTGTAGTGTTGAATACCTGGGCTGGATGATATGTATGTGAAGCATCATGATTATGCATATCTGCCATGGCTTCGTGGTAAATCACTTTGTGGATGGTGTGCAGGGTCCTGGTTTCGAGCCTTGCAGGAGCTGTTTATTTTGTTGCTGGACAGAACACAGCCCATTGGATACAGAGTGATTAAGGCACATTAAAGCAGTTGTAAGCAGGTTTGAGTGGGTTTGCGCAATGGTAAGCCCTTCTAACCTCCGTTTACATTTTCATACACTCAATTAGCTTCTAAATTGTAGGCAATGCTTAGCTCCGCTCAAACCCATGCAAACCTGCTTACAACTGCTTTAAAGTGCCTTAATCACGCAATCCAATGGGCTGTGTTCTGCCCAGCAACAAAATAAATAGCTCTTGCAAGGCTCAAACCAAGGACCCTGCATACCCTAGACAAAGTGATGCACCACTAAGCCATGACAGATACACAAACATTCAATGTTTTCAGAAACATATCATCCAGTCCTGTCATGCAACAGTACAAAGAATGTATACCAACACCTGGATGTCTGTGTGTAAAACTATATTAAAATCTAAACAGATGTAACATATCTATATATGTATATATATATATATATATATATATATATATATATATATATATATATATATATTGTTTTACTAAGTCTATATACATATATATCACTATATACGCACATATATGCACATATATAATGCATATGCCTAAATTGATACATATATGTGTCTACACCTATATGTTTACATATACACAGCACATTACATATGTGTACACAGATATATATCTATGTAGGTATATACAGACATCGTTATATATATATGTTAGCAGATATATATATATCTATATAGGTATATATGGCCATACATCTATAGATAGCAATTGCAGATTAACAAATACACATATGTCCACATGCACTTTTAATGGGGTTGAGAGGCCCCACATGCTATACGTCTTCTACGAATAGGCATACCCCCTACAGCCAAACACATGCACCCTGCAATACACTACCAAGTACAGTCTGCCTCCCATAGGACATGTAATATGTGGAAGCCATCAACATCCCTAGGATACAGATACGCAGACACAGATATGCAGCTACATAAATATATTTTATATACATATATATATATATATATATATATATATATATATATATATATATATATATATATATATATATATATATATATATATATACACATACCCACACAGATATATATGTACAGTAAGATACATATGTAGAAGGTGCTCACAATATGGAATAGCCACTATGCCTACAGTTAATAGATGAATAACTTGACACTGTATGGGCCACCCATATACTAATGTCAATTGTTGCCTGCAACATATACCCATAGAAAGGTCATAGGAAAGACACCACACTCAGGTTTGCAGAAATGGAATCCTTTAACTGTGTACTATAACAGTTCTATATGCCATGTCATATAGCTGTTCAGATACTGACAACCATATAAACAGAGTACTGCAACTGTGAAACAGTTACACTAATACAGTAGTCTGGAAAGGTTCACAACTGTTGCTGTCCAGGCCAAGCTCTTCAAATTGTACAATAGTGAAGACAGACCAGGCCACAGGATACCAAACAATCAACAGTATGTACTGCAGGTGTGTAGTTCAGCAGCATCTATCTACAAACTCAGTAGGAGGTAAAGATGTTTTGTGATCAAATGGGTTGTAACTGGTACATAACAAGGCATAACTGACACCATCACAAGCACACCGACAAATAGAACAGTCTATATGGCAGAAGGCAGTAGGCTTGCAGTACCCCACTTCATGTAAGTAATGTCAATATAGGTGAAGTATGCGGTACAGTACATCCAGATACCTTGTGGAAGCTCACCCTTGATACCCCCACATTTTGTAACAGCCTAGATCATTTATGGTGCTCCCCACCTAGACTTAATAATACAGGCTCATATACCACTGTTACATACACTAGCCTCTGCAGTGCATAAGGGCACACATGTATTGTGTAGGTGACACCTACACATATATGGCCCCAGCCCCACTGTATGTGTGGGAGATACAACAGCAGTGGACTAATGGCAGCAATGGCAGTGTGATATACTCACAGCCCACTACAGATCAACCCCTAACAGCATGAAATTTGTGCAAAGCTTGGTATGTAGATGGAGGACAGAGGCTGGAACACAGGAACATATGTGGGACACTGTTGCCATACACTAAGCAAGGTGCTGGTGTTACAGGATAGTCTGCAACATACCCTCAGTCAGGGAATTGAGGTTAGAAATAGAAATGTATGTAGCCATGTACTGATAGCACACAACACACACTGCCAGTGTAATATCTGACACAGGACTTGTGTGGTGGACGGACAAAACATGATAGGCATACCTCTGTCCAGCAAGAGGATAGGCCCACAGTAGTGAGCTATGCAGACAGACTGCATTCCAAGGTACACACACACCCTGTAACACCAGTACTATGCAAAGCATAACACAACTCTAGTCAGAGTCTGTCTGCAGTTCCTGATCCTCATACAAATATGTGGCCGCTCTGAGTGTGCAGGTTCCCTTGTAAGAGGTATTACTGCCTGCTGTCTGTAACACTGATGCTCAGACACAGGAAGGATGTCCATCACACAGGAAATGTAAAGGAACCACGCCCACATGCTGTAGGGATTTATAGTGGGTGGTTGCCATGACAGTGGTAATTAGAAGTAGTACACATGTGTAATTATATATATATATGGCTATCTGGATAAGTATATGTACTTATATTTCCACCATATGTCCTGGACATGGAGTGTAGCCCTACCCCAGCCTATATAGTCCAAAAGTCGTTGTGCAAGGGGATGTCAGGTATGTATAGTAGGTATATTACTAGACTATTGCTACTGTCATTGGGATTGTCTTCACAGACATGGTGTGTGTGGAAGGTGACATCTGCTTATAACATGTGTGCCATTGACTACTGACAGACATCCTAAGGAAATCATTGTAAAGTACCGCTGCTAGCATGTAATGCCCCTGTGGAGTACAGCAGAGATATTGGCCACAATATGTGGAACTTTGGACACACCCTGTACAGTCCAGACTTATACACATAATCCCTTAGTGCACAACATGTGTACCAGGCCTGACAATATGGATGAAGACAGCCATGTAGATGGGTATAACACATAACGACTGGCATACATTTGGCACCATAGGTGTTGGATTCACACACTCCTGTCTGGCCTGACACATAATGACTGCTGGTACAGGGGTGCCATGCACACATACTACCCACTAGATATTGACATACATCTGCACAGCATCCCATTGCTCTGTCTGACATACATGACTTTTAAGGGAGGCCCGGCAGCAGTACATCTGGCAAGTATCTGCACATGACATCTCACTGGTTAAGTCCACTAAGCTGCTAGGCATGTAACAATGCACTATGCAGGCTGCAGGCAGACTGGCTCAACACTGGCCTACATCTCATATGGGGGACTGCACATGTACCTGCATATATAGCAAGCTCAACAGCCATGTCACAGCACAGGGTAAGATACACCTGTGTAACAGTGCATAACCACAGCCAATGTGAACACAGCCACAGCCACATATGGTAAGCTAGCATAATATTACAGTATATGGACTGGATCTGTTCTACACCATCCTCATATGTGCCACTCATAGAATGACCCTACATATACTGGGCTGCTACACAGTTTGGTCTGATGGCTGTCTGTGGTATGGGACATGTGTGTCTATGGCCCTACAAACATGTACGGCAAAATGGTACCATACAGTGGGGCAGTATGTAACATCTGATAGAAGGGGAGCTAGAACAATGACATCTACCACAGTCTGTACAAAGGTTAAAGTGCATATTAATAATTCACACACTGCTGACATTTACCATCACTACACAAACTTCAGTACTGTACAAACATCCAAAGAATGTCCAGCTTATGTCATGAAATATAACCCCTACTGTACATAACATGTGTAGCAATCTGATATATCACCGGCTTGTTATCAGATATGATGACACTATTTATGGTGTACAGCACATATGCGCCACTTCATGAACGACATATGTACAAAGGTTGACAGAGGTGTGCCTGACAGCACATACACAGGGACAGTAAAGACATGTTGCTGTGATAACCTCAGGAATTTTCCATTGTAACGGGGTTTGTTGCAACATATGTCCTATGAGGTATATGAAGTCAGTAACTATGTACGGCCTTCACCATCTACAGACTGCAATCCTCACACTACCTTCTGCATTCCACAGATACATGCACTGTGGCTAACACATGAAACCAAAGGCACAACACTGCTTAATTTGCAGATGACCCTGCAGATGGGGATTCCTCATATGCATGGAACTGACATAGCAGGTATTGCAACATGTACGACAGGCATATCCTGACAAACACTGTTAAACCACCATTACTCCAAATGCAGTATAGCAGCACTTACAGTCTGTAGTCAGGTCAGGCACATCCCCCTCCTGTTTGTTGCCCTCTTTCCACAGTGTATGTTGTTAGAGGTAAATCCCAATCCATCTGAGATGCTGTTTGCCAAACAACAGATCTAGTTTCTGCTCACAGTGACTGAAAAGGGCCAATGCCACCATTATGTTCCTAAGTATTGGAGTGTGTTTCCATGCAATTGGCTGTGGGAATGTTACCACAGCTGTTCCACATGCAATCAGCAAGGGGAGGGCTGCAATTCATGCAGAGGCCATCAGCTGATCATGAGCATCACTTAAAATACACATGCTGCTGCCTAAGCAAGGCAGGTGTGGGTCTCCACATCCACCAAATTGGGAGTGGGGAAGGCAGACAGAGGCAAATACATGTCAGGGAGGGGTGGGAGAGTAAAACTGAACCATGTTTGTGTCACACATCTACTAGCACAGGGTATCAAACTCCCGACAACTATGTAGCGCTATCACAGTTCAATGCAGTTATTGGCTGCACCACATGGGTTACCTGCTGTGGAGCACTCAGAACATATATGTGATGGTGAGTGACATCTGCAACAGGGATACTGTACATATATGGTAGGTGATGTACATGTGCCTGTCTGCATGAACAGGTGCCAGTGTCAACACAGGCACAGTCACACAGGGGCGCACACACACTGACACACTTGACAGGGCCAGGAGTGAAACTCATCACTAGTGAGATTGCTATAACATCAATGTGCAGGTATCACATGCACCACACTGGTCATATGGAGGTTGTATGAGCAAAGAGTATGAGGAGATGTCAGACATCAGACAGCATGCTTCAGTATGCCCTGGGGGGTTGTAGTAAGTGTGGATGTGGACATATGCACCATGCAACACACACGAACACACAGGTGCCAGTTCTGATGTGTGTGTGGTGGTCAGCAGGCTGTACAAGGGTAGGCGATGGGTATACCTTGGCATCAGGTCACATGACAATGGTCTGCATTGTGGCTCAGGCCTGTAGTTTCTGCATTTGCCCAAACATTCACTTGGGTGACTATTGTGTGTAGCCAATGCTGTACATCACATGCCATGTATGTGTTCCTTAGTCCATGACATGGTTGGTGTCTGGGCTGTGCACACCTCCCACATGCATGTACACTGACATGTGGAACTGTACCTGGGGTGTCTGGCCCATGTTATGAACACAGATTATCATCAGATGTGCCAGTCTTGCCCACCTATGGCAGGAACTGGTAATGGGCAGCAGGTTTACCTTGCACCTACATTGATAGCTTGCTAACAGCATTCTCTGATGTCAGTGTCATCTGTCCATACAGGGCATGTTGTCAGGCATGGTATGTCCATTGTGAGTCACATGTGAAGGCACCACGGGTGGTGCAGGTGTCCATTGGGGAACATGGTGGAGGTACACTGTCTGCATGTACGTGCATATTGAACAGATGTGTGCAGGGTGACATGCCGTCTGTAGCCCACTGCTATCATTGCATAGTTACTATCAGTGGCTGTTGCCTAGGCATGTGTGTGCATATGACACATGGGTTGAGTGGGTGGGTGCTCTGGGTAATAGTGGGGTTGCTAACTGTGATTGGCTGGCCTTGATGTCACATGTATGGGTATGGCTTTGCACCCCAGCCTTTCAGCTAATTTACATCTGTTATTCCTGTATGATTGACATTGTTATATATAGTAGCGCCACCATAAAAGAAATAAGCAAATCCCCCTCCACATTGCCCACACTCACAACCAACTCTACACACAGGATACAAGTTACAAACACGTCTGGGAATAGAACCCCTGCCTAATCAGTTGTTTACACAACAGCACTATGCAGTTATAATACGCACCACAGACATTACTGGGGTACTTTTTCTCCAAAGGTGTATTTCACAATGAATCACATCAGCAATATTACCAAAGTAGGGCATTTCCACTGTACTGAGAGTAACTAGCCTAAAATGCATTGCTCTCTACACAGACAGCAAGACACACAAACCATCCACAACTGACATGTGCGGGTATAGAACCCATGACCTAGGTCTATATCACACTACAATATAGAGCTGTTATAGGATGCACCACAGGGATCACTAGAGAAATCTGTCCCCAAAGGTGTATTTCACAATGAATGACATCAGCAGGATTGCCAAAGTAGGGCATTTGAAATGTACTGCGAGTGAGTAGCTTATAATGCATTGCTCCATACACAGACATTGAAACACACACAAAACATCCAGAACTGCCATGGATGGAGATGGAACCCTACCACAGTTCTAGATAACACTATAGCAGTACTCAGTTACAGGACACGCTACAGAGATTACTGGGCTATGACTTTCCCAGAGGTGTATTTCTAGGTGAGTGACATTAGCAGCCTTGCCAAAGTTGAGTATATGATTTCTAAGGAGTGTGAGTAGCCTAGAAATAATTGCTCTCTACTCTGACAGACACACACACACAGATGCCAGGTCTGGGGTTAGAACACCTACCTAACTACTTTATCACACTACAGCTGTACACAGTTACAAGACACACTACAGAGATTACTGAGCTATGATTTTCCCAGAGGTGCATTTCTAGGTGAGTGACATCAGAAAACTTGCCAAAGTTGAGTATATGAATTGTACTGAGTGTGAGTAGCCTAAAAAGCATTGCGCATTACTCAGTCAGACCCACACACACAGATTCACACCCAAACACACACACACAGTTGCCAGGTCTGGGGTTAGAACACCTCCCTAACTACTTTATCACACTACAGCAGTACACAGGTACAGGATGCACTACGGAGATTACTGGGCTATGATTTTCTCAGAGGTGTATTTCTAGGTGAGTGACATCAGCAGCCTTGCCAAAGTTGAGTATATGAATTGTAAGGAGTGAGAGTAGCCTAAAAAGCATTGCTCTCTACTCAGGCAGACACACACAAACACACACACACACACACACACACACACACACACACACACACACACACACACACACACACACACACACACACACACACACACACAAACACACAGGTGGCATGTCTGGAGTTAGAACTACTACCCAACTAGTTTATCACTACAGCAGTATGCAGTTATGGGACATGCCATGGAGATTACTGAGCTTCAGCTCTCCCAAAGGCGTATTTCACATTGGATGACCTCAGCAGGCTTGTCATAATACTGCTATGGGGAGAGTGGTGTGTGCATGGGCCATAACCCATTCATGTAGGGGTTGACATGCCACATGCGGGCACACACGGGGTCATATGTCACAGGTACATGTATACAGCTACTAGATGACTACCTCCTTGTACAGTCATGTTGCACAGCTGGCACATGCACCACATAGTCTATCATGCTGACAGATACTGGTGGCTAGTATCTGCAGTGAGTGATATCTGCACCTCATGTGTTTGGGGCCCTTTGGCTGTGTGCTGGGTGGGACAGGCCTGGATGGCATCTTGTCACTGTCACCCTCTTCCACACATCTATGTACATCTACCTTTGGCTTATTATCGTGTGTTGTCCTTACATATATGTCTGTATTCTTATCCACTGTGTGTGCAATGCAGGAGTGGTGCATACTGACTTATGTCTGCACTAAGAACTGTGACTGTCAGATATGCCTGGTCCACTGGTGTTTGCAGACATGGCCTTCATGTGTTTACGTGTGTGAGCATGCCCAGTATGACCTTTCAGTATGTTGTTGACTGACATTACCTTCATTCCTCTAAGTGTGTGAGCATGCCCAGTATAGCCATCTGTAATGCATGTGTGGATCAAGTCCAAGTAGTTTGTACTGTGGTGCTGACCTTTGTGTTGTACACCAACAGGTAGCATGCTGTGTCTGCAGGGTATCCATCGGTCATTTGGCATTGACTGTTACTACATTTCTGTATAGCGGGGGGACACCTGACTGTTTCTACATTTCTACACAGGAGTGGGGAGGGCACACTTGACTGTTACTATAAGTGTACGTAGGATGGGGGGGCACATCTGACACTTGTACACATTTGCTAGGACTGTACTGGTATGTCTGTTACTCCAATTCAGTCTGTAGTCTTACCTATCGTGCTGGCTAGAGGCATACCAGTGTACTACAGATCTTAGCTTTAATTACCTACATATTAGTTTCTGACTTCCTAGCCTTCACAACTTACATCCAACTGCCTGGCCTGCTGTAGTCAGTCTGTGTATGCCTGGGGGTGGGGTTACCCATAGGGCTTATTCAGAGGCCATAGTACAGCATTTGTTTATGTTTGTCTACAACTATCCTGCTGGCTGTAACTGTTGTTGGGTATGTGACCTCCCCAACTGGCATGTGTGAGTCACTTACCTTGTGGATGTCCCAGTATTGAGGGTGGTGCTGCAGGGCTGCCTATGTTGAATGCACAAAGTACACTCCCTATACATGGTTGAGCACAAGTAGTGTCATGTTTGGCATCTCTTTTACTGTATGTGCAAGTCAGAAAGAGGTGTCATTCTCTGGATCCCTACTGTGTCAGTGCATATCCTATGTGTTGCCTCTTTGTTAAGGCCAGGGCATACTGGACACACCTCCTTCTGCCTACTGGGGCAGGCTCAGGTTGTTCTTCCTCCAAGTCACTCTGTGCCTGTGCAGGCCTTGGCAATGGTGGGGGGCTGTGTGGCCCTGCCCCATGCTGTTTCTGCTGCAGCTGTTTCCACAGGATCATATTGTATAGTATGGCACATACAAGGACAATTTGGGTACATGTAGTTGGTGAGTACTGCAAGGCTCCAACAGATGTGTCTAGGCACCAGAACCATGACTTGAGCATCCCAAACACATGCTCTATTATGATTCATGTTTGTGCGTGTGCCTCATTATGGAGTTCTTGTTCGGGTGTGTGTGCATTTTTAATGGGTGTCATCAGCCATGGCTCCAGTGCGTATCCAGCATCCACTACTAGGTGACCGTGTGGGATGTCCCCATTGGCAAATATCTGGTATAGCTGTGTCAGATGCCAGATGTGGGAATCGTGGTAGCTTCCAGGGTAGCCAGCACACACATTCATTATTATGCCCTTGGCATTACACATGACCTGGCAGTTGATGGAGGGGAAGCCCTTGCGGTTGATGTAGACCCAACCCCACTCAACAGGTGGTGCTTTGATGCGTATGTGCATGCAGTCTATTGCACCCACTACCTCAGGGTATTCTGCTATTTGGTGGAAGAGATGCATATTGCTGGCCAACGCCTCACGGGTGATGGGGAAATATATGTGCTCACTGACATGTGCTGACATGGCATCCAGGAACTGGTGGAGTACCCTGGATGCTGATACCTGTGAAAACCCCATCATATCCCCAGTTGGCCTTTGGAAGGTACCTGTAGCTAGTATTTTTAGGCCTACACATACCTTGGTATCCAATGGGATGGGTTCCCCTCTGTTAGTTCTGTGTGTGAGGCGTGGCCGGCACAGCTCAATAATTTGCTGTAGGAGGTCCCTGTCCACCCTATAGTGCTCCACTATCTCCAGCTCATGTAGCCCTTGGTAGGTTACCCTGAGTTTGTACACTCTTCTCCGTCTCCTCACTGTGGGTTGCTCAGCAGCATTCACATCCTCACCACCCCCAGCACATGCTGGTTTATGATAGCAAAAGCAGCCCTAAACATTTTTTCTCTTGCTTTCGTTTTGTAAAATTTCCCCGTCTGTATACACCGGTGGTGCAGAGTTTTAGGGAAAAACAAGGGGGAAAGGTGTTTGCATAGTTTATAGTAGTGTGCTGGTCTGAGCTGGTCTGCTGCCTGTGTAACTGGCTGATTCTGATACATTTCACCTGTGAACTAAGCTAGTTCTCCTTGATTACCTTCCTGCTGCTGTTTTCCCTTCCCATTGCCTCCCTGTTTAAGCCTGTGTGTGCGCCGCACAAATGTAGTGCTCAAATGTGCACAGAGCTGCTATTTCCAGTTTAACTTCTTTTTTTTCCCTGTAAAACCCGGTGCGTGGCACGCATATCCACTTACACTTTGTAAAGAGTGCTACGCAGGTTTAGACATACCCCTAGCGGGTCTATATTGAAACATTGAATGCTTAAAACAGCGAACAATGTTTCATCGACACATTTTCAGTGAAAACACCACAGAACAGCGATTTCTTTCTTAGGGAAAGAAATCGCTGTTCCAACCAAAAAAAAAAAAAAAAAAATACATTAAACACTTCCAAACACATACACACGTACCCTAACCCTAATTGTACCCCACCCAAAAAAAACAGTCAACAACTGAATACACATATGCACATAACCCAACCATACATCTAACGGAAAAAAAAGTAAACATATTAAAACATATGCACTTATCTTAACCTGCACCCTAACCCTAAGGTCAGTAACTCTTACACATTATGTAAACAGTTCCAAACACATACACACTTACCTTAACCTTAATTCTACCCCCCAAAACAAAAGTAAACAGCAGAAAATACATACACACGTAACTCAACCATACATCTAATGCAAAAAAAAAAAAACAGTAAACACTTTCATACATATGCACTTACCTTAACCCGCACCCTAACCCTAAGGTCAGTAACTGTTGCACATTCACACTCGGGAGCTATACCGGACAAAGGAACACACTACAGTGCAGAACACGGCAAAGCAACAAAGTGGTCAAGCGACTTCTTTCCCAGAAAAAGAATTCGCTGAACAGCCACTTTGTTGTTTTGCCTGCCCACTCTTTATGTGTTGATGAAAACGCATTCAACAAAATGCATTTTCGTCATTCTAATAGGGGAACCCCCCCAGCTTTGCTGTGCTAAGCTAGGAGCAATCCCGAGCCACAGAGCTCCAACCCACTTACAGTATGCCTGACACCCCACCCCCATGATGTCACTTATATCCTAGTCTGCACCCAGCTATTTATACTCTTACACTCTTGGGACCTGCCTCACACTCTGGGGAAATCTGGGATTCCCTATCCTTCCCCTCATTTGCATAGGATTGCCTCCTAATGCATGTCCCAAACTGAGCCTCCCCCCTTAGCAACCATTACTCACTGGCCAGGTAGTCTTATGCCTGCCTTTGACTTGCATGGCAGAATACGGCCTTTAGTTAGAATGCTTATTTTAGGTTTATTTTATTATTTTCCCCCTGATCCCATTTGCGTGCTGCTGCCCTATGCTTAAACATTTATTTTTTAAACAGTTTGCAATGCCAATGGCTTTCTACTTGGCCATTGGGATGCTTTCTCAATAATATGCAGCCTTTATTTGGAGCTGTCATAGCTCTGTTTTGTAGTTTGCAGAAATGTACTTGGTTACTAACTGAGTACATTTCTGCAGACTGCACTCATCCTGCACTGACAGCTGATGGCTTCCTGGATCACAAATGACCCTCATTTGCATGGTTTTCACATGCAAATGAGGGTAATTTGCATACAGGAGCTCAGTCCTTGCTGGATTAGTCTAAGAGCTCACTGGCATGTCCCGGGAGCTCATTCCTGGATCGCACGTCAGCCATATTGCTGAAAATAGCTCTTAGACTAATTTTGCATGCTCTACAGGGCTTCGTAAATCTGGGGGACTGTGTATGGTACAATATTATTAAAAGTAGAATGCAATACTGTAAATTAATTTTTACCTGAGCTTGGGGAAAGGAGTAGTGCCTGTTTTAGTTTTGCCAGCTTCTCCAGCTTCATTGTTTCTATTTTGATGGGCCAGCTTCAGTACGGGCAGGACCTTACTGACTTTAAATAAGAGGAAATTTGCTCACTTCAGTTCTATTCAGTGTTGGGCTGCTCTGAAGACAAGAAAATTACAGAGAAGGAGAAGAAGACTATAGAGACTGTTTCCATCTGGGTTCCAAAATATTCATTATCCTATAAGGACTTCATCACCTTTCTAGAACTGGGTCTGCAATTTTACAGGTTTTGGGTAGAAAAGATTCTTCAACATGACAGCTACCTGTGTATTGGTTGCAATGATGAATGGAGTGCCTTTTTTATTTGCCAGCTTTTGATGGTGTGTTGGCTGCATTGTGATCAGCTAGGACATTGAATCCCAGGAAGTTTGCTCAATTTTAATTCTATTAAGTTGCCAGCACAAAAGTCTAGTCTACAAGCAAAGCATTCTCTTCATCTCAGCCATTTCTGTCAAGTTTATCACATTATTATGATTGATTACAAACAGTTAAATCATAAATTGATTAGTTCACCAACTGCACTTTTTATGGAAACATAGCTGAAATTAACACAGCTTTTCGAACTGTGATGTTATTAACTTTAAATAATATTGCACCAATGCTCAAGTATTGTTCTTCACTACTGGCAATATTAAAGATAATTATGCAATATTGCAAGTTACTGATGCTGGATGGATGAAGAGCAAATTCACTTATTATCACAGTTACTGATAGTACTTTTTGAACATTAGTGTTGTTGCATTTCTGCTTGTTTAGTGTGATGAATTGGCATTTAAAGCTACTGCTCCATAAGCTTCCACTATAAGTGGACAAAGACAAATACTCCGAGGATTGTAATCCCAAACTGTAGCTCCCCCCCCCCCGAAAAAAGGCCCAAAAAACTTTTTTTTTTTTTTTCCTTGCAGGAGTTCAATCCCCAATGTTCCCTCTTCACTATCCCATCTTATATATACCAATGACTCCTACAAAAAGGTATCACAGCAGGCATAACTCACCAACAGTGATTTCCTACACGGGAACTCTAATCCTCACTAGGTTGAATTTCAAGCAAATGAGGCTCGAGAATTCAGTCTTTGTTCACCTGTAGGTAAATGGGTGTACTGGTACTACACTAGACAGTACTGGATTACCTTTCTGATAGACTTTCATTACTTGTCTGACTGCTCTGCAGATACTGCATTGAAGCCATTTTCTTTATAGTTAACTAACTTAAAACTATTCATTTAGGCCAGGCTGTCTGTTGCTCATTACTGATATTAGTTAGGTTGAGAAGAAATTAAACTGCTAGGTAAAGGTGTCTAATTTAAATTTGTCACTTGTTACTGATTGCCTTTTTGCTTGTGTATATTTCTGTCCCTTTTACATTTTTTTTTTGCATCGGAATACTGCAGTAGCCACATTTCATATTCTTGTATCCTTTAAAAAGTCAAATTTCACATGATGGAGACCATGTGATTGACATTTTAAAAAGTTGAATGAATTGTGTTGAAATTGTAGTATGGTGGTGATTGGGGAATGTGCCCTTTTCACTGCTATAGTCCAATCTCAGATTTGGTATATATAATTATGGAAGGTGGGAGGTGCAGGGGGCTATCTCCCTGCATAAATGCTGTTTATGCTATTTTATGCATTTTTAACTTTTTAAACAGTTGATCAAAAGCACTGGATCATGTGAAATTCAACTTTTTAAAAAGTCAGTCATGTAAAATAGATCCCCATATCCCATGTCATCACCTTTTTTCTTAGCCTAATCTATGTATCCCTATGTCCTATATGAAGTGTGAGGTGTATTGCTTTATCTGCATGGGTCATCATGGAATTTAAGTCAGGTTTTTTCTCTTCTGTAGTTTTTGTATTTTCGTCTGCTTCATGCTTACCAAAACACTTTATTACTATCCTGCAGTGATTCGATATGAGAGATAGGAGTATTTATTAAACTTGGAGGCCGCCTTCTCACCTCAGAATATACTTGGTATACACAACACACATACTTACATAGCACTGAGCCCATCTACTAAACCAACTTATGTTGAAGTTGGTAACACATCACTGCCTAGCCCTCTTAGGCTAAGAACTCAGAAACCTCAGGCATTAGTTCACACAGCAGGACACTCCCACCTTTCTCCTGCTGACTCAGTGTAAGTATTCATATCTCTAAGGGTAATAAGGATGCAGACTCCATGCATTTAAGGTCCAATGGGACTGCATCTACCCATAGTAACAGTTTAGTTATAGATGAGTATATGACCTGTCAGGCATATTGACATCACCTTCAACAGGCAGGATAAGAGCAGAGTGACAGCTGTCTTTCAAGAGCCAGGCTTCAATATTTAATAAGGCTTTTATAACCCTCCATCCTGGCACATACAATTATAACCTCATGTGGGGATGTATAACCTGAGGAGTTCTAACCAGAAAGACATGCAGGAGAATATGACTGAGCTTGCTATGCATGTCTACAAAGCAGGAATGACATTGTCCTTGAATGGTATTTTTGCCATAACCCAGAATGATGTTGGCATTCAAAGACTAGATAATTGTCTTTAACTGTTTATGTATGATGTCATTCTAGCTGACTCAGTATGTCTCAGCTCAGAATGTGAGAGCTGGCAAGTCTTCCTACTTTGTCAGTGATATTCCCATCCTTCTTACCAAGGCTTTCACATTCTGGCTAAAGCCTTTGCTGCCCATGTAGTGTATTTTAGGCACAGTCCATCTGTCTGTCATTACAAAACAGTAAATTTTAATTTGGAACACAATAAAGTAGCTCTACTCAATGCCAGGAATCTTAACAAAAAATGCCCAACCTTAATGTACTTCTGCAACTTGAACATATATAGAGAAGTCATTTAAAGGTGATGAAAGCACGTTTTTTCTTCCCGGGCTTACCACCTATCATGTCTTTACATTAACTGGCAGTTGTGGAGAGGACCACTATTTGTCAAGAATATTATTACCTGATGAAACGTTCCTTGGGACACCAAATCTGAACTTCTAGATGTCCAACTCACCCTAAGCAAGATGAAATACTACTTTATAGCTATCAGCAGAACAAATGTTATGTCTCTTACTGAGCACAACACCTATAGCACCTTTCCTGAAAGCTGCATTAAACCCAATACCTTTCTACCAGGGAACTTCAACTATACATCAGCAAACTGGCTAATCTACACTGCCAGCCATCAGCATGTCTAACACATCCTTGACATAAATGTAACTCCCTTGTACAAAGAGGTAACTCTCCTACAAAGGGTCCTGATACCCTTGATCTTGCCCGTAGAAATATGGCCACTTCTTGGACACCTCCATACACATCATCTTCCCTTGTTAAATCAGACAGTATATCAGTGAACTTTTCCTTTACAATCAATTTACTTTCCCTGAAAGTACCTGTGTGTTTAGGGACTTCTCAAAAGCAAACCTTCTTTAGTTACCTCATGACCTAAATGAATTCTGCTGTATTCTTCCTCTAATGGCTCTCATTGGTAAAGCTGCTGCTGCCTAGTGACTTCTACTCCCACTTAAATAGTTGTATCGATAAGTCATCCTCTATCTGCACCAAATATAATGAGAAATTTTAAAAACAACCACTACGGTGGAATACCCATAAACACAAATAAACTATGTAACAAAAAAAAAAAAGAATTACTTAATGCTTTTAAGAAGTCACAGTCTACCAACCTTAAGAGGTTACTTAAGCAAACTAGCAAACAGCTAAAAGGAACCATTAAGAAGCTCAAAGCTGAATATGAAATTAAAATAGCCACTGAAACTGAATGTAACTACAGATATTTCTTTAATTATGTCAAAAAGTTAACACCCAGCAATGCTCTGAGCTACAACACAATAATACTGTCCACTCTGACACTAAGGAAATAGCTAATATTGTAACTGACAAACCTACTACAAATTTTACTCCACTCACAGCTACACTTATTCCAAAATCTCAGACATCCCTTTAATTATGATGGAACAAGGCCTGTCAGCCCTCTTAAAAACAAAACAAAAAAATCCCACTAAATTCTGGGCCCCAGATAACTTACTATGTTGCCTTATTATCAATACCAAATATGGCCTGTTTGAAACATTACTCAACCTCTTGAATCTAAGCCTCTCCACTGGAAAGTCTGGAAAATAGCCATTGTAATGTCATCACACAGGGGTGGCCCATGTACAGACCCTAGTAATTTTAGACCCATGAGTATTATTAGCCTCATTTATAAAGGCATTTAACATATTATCTTAGACCTCATTAATGTAGACATTGAAAATCAGTTTAGCTTTGTCAAAGGAAGTTCCTACCTGTTTAACCTTATTAATTTCTTTGAAAATGTCACTGAAGCAGTGGGTAATAATTATACAGTACATACAGAATACCTGGACCTAGCAAATGTGTTTGATACTGTGCCCCACACAGTCATTATTGACAGACTTGTAAATCCAATCATAAATAAAGTGATCCAGTAATATGGGAAATAGGCAGCTAGCTGGTTGTCTGGCAGAACCCATGTGGTTAGAGTCACATCTACCACTTCTGAAAGCAAGAAATTAGCATTGGTATACCACAGGGCTCAATGCTGGGGTCTGTTCTATTTTCTCAGACCATTAGACCAATATTCCTGGCTTATGGTTATCAAGTATGCAGCTGACTGTAAACTGGATTTTGTTAATTGTTTGTCCACTGATTTACAATTTGTCCAACATAGGATGGACCATGTTAACAATTAGTGCAAAGACAACAGTCTCAAATTAAATGTGAATAAATCTAGTATAGCTAATACTGGTAAATAGAACAAAACATTTCTCATACCGTACTGGTGATACACTCCTCCAATCAAGTACTCTCATAAGGAATTTGATCATTCTCCTTGATAATCACTTAGGAAAGCTTTCTATCTAGCTCATCTGTTTCTAAAGGTATTTTCTCTAGATCCAGATAAGTCTTAATTCTCTTTTACTCATATCTCATTACCCATTATTGAATATAATGTGCCTTTTGGCATGCATATGACTAAATATATCACTCAATTTCAGAGACCTCAGAGATTCCTAACTAAAGAGATCAGTGGCCTCAAAAATCTCAATCAACTGGATAGACTAACAGCCCTCTCTCTGTACTCAGGTTTTTATAGAGTCTTCTAAGGGGATCTCTATGTAGCCTTTCCAGCCTTTTTTGACCTCCTGTTCCTTAACAGAGAGAAAAGGGTTCATCAGCTAACCAGTTAAAAGACCTAAACCTTCATCAATCAATAAATGAGGCTAATCGGCATGACAACTTTATATCCCACTGTATCCCCTCCTCCAGAACAGACCTCTACTACATGGTAATGCAAACAAGCACTGTTTTCATTATAGCATAAACCTAGATAAGTGGACTGGCAGCCTCAAATTCTCCAGTAGTCTACCATGCATTGCTCTCCTTGAGGTTGGAAGAATCTTTTGAATATGGCTTATTGACTAGATATGAGATGTTCTGGTTTCTGGTTACTGATTGCTTATTACTTATCTATGACTCTATAAACCTATAGATAAAATGATCATATGAGTTGCAAGGCAAGTAAGCCAATGGACCATATACTCCATATTGATACTCTCCTCAAAATGTACCCCCTGCTTCAAGGAGGGCAAAACATGTCAGGCCAGGAATGAATTGGGGTATACCCATCCAGTTATCTGGGTTCTTTGTAAAATATGTAAGGGTGTCATAGTTCAATAAGTAAAGGATTTTTTTTTCAGAGACGGTGGAACTACTGAGTAATAAATCTGTTCTTCCATCATGTTTGTTTATGTATTGGTAGAGGTTTGTGACTTTAGTTCAAGTATCTATGGAGCTGTTTGTCTTATGGCAGTACAAAGTGATCCAGTAAAATAGTGCCTTTAAGAACATTGAATGACATAGTTCTCCTTGTTATATCCTAAAAAGAGACACAGTCTAGGGATAAGTATTCAAGTTAATCTTTTTATCTAACTTTTTTTTGACCATTAATACTTTCAGCTAGAGACCTTTGGGTCCTTTCTGTCTGCACATAATGGCTGTCTAGATACATGCTGAAATTTAATTAGGACAGAGTAAGGAGGGATGGTAACTTCTTGATGTTTGAAAGTTAGTTGGACTTGATAGAAATATTTTCCACCTATTGAGACTATATAGTGGATGAAAGAGAGGATTCTTGCCCCATGTGCCAAGATCCTTGACTACCATGTCATTTTGGGGTATTGGCTTTAGTGTAATTGTAGGTGAGGAATGATTACCAGACATGCAGTTTTTGCATTCACTTTAATCATTTTATTATATGCCAATGGATTGCAAGGGGCTAGTTCTTGCTGTAACAATTTTACATCTGCAGGGGAATGATCAATATTTTATTTTATTTTATTTATTTTATTTTACATTTGTTGACTGGGCTAGTCTAACTGGATATATGTCCATTTTAAGTAGAGGCCCGGTGAGAAAAGCTCCAGGGAAAAAAACATACAATTTAATAGAGAATAACATAAAAACAGTTTTATACAGCAATAATTATACCATTAAGGCAGTTTTATACAGCAATAATTTTAGCCTAAAAGGAAATTGTTAAAATAATATAAAAAATAGAAGTATTTTCTTTAAGCTACTCCTACTGGAAACAAGTCTTAGAAGGGTATACTAGTAACAATTTATTTCTATGTGAGAGAAAAGGATATAGAAGTATTTTAAGAAGGTTGTAATAGGAGAAAGGTAAAAGATCAGAGTCAAAAAAATGTTAGTCAGGGTTAGAACAGGAGTATAACCAGTGGTTATTGAAGTATAGCTTTAGATTTCTTTTAAAAAGTGGGAGAGAGGTCAGAGATGTAAGGTCAGGTGGTAATTGATTCCATACTTTTCCGACAGAGTTAGAGAACAAGGAATCACCTACTAAGTTTTTAGATTTAGTAATATTCATAAGCATTTTGTTTCAGGAGCGTAAAGTTTTGAGATTGTTATGTGGTATAATGAAGCTAGAGAGTATGGGAGTATTATGGGGTTGATAAAGGGCCTTGTATGTTATTGTTAGTTGCTGAAATTATATCTGATTCAGAAATTCTAACCAGCCTAGTTGTTTCAGATTAAGACAGTGATGAGTTCTAAAAGGGGAGCTTGTAGCGAACCTGGCAATGTTATTATAGGATATAGCTAGTTTGTGAAGGTTCTTTTTAGAGAGGTTAGTGTAAATGGGAGAGGCATAAAGAAGGGTTGAGAGTAAATGAGTTCTAGCTATAGCGGACCTAGCTAGTGGTGTAAGAAAAGGTTTTATTCTGTAGAGGGATGCTAATTTTCTGTTAACTGATTTTACTGTGGCATTTATGTGGGTATCAAAGTTAAGATTATTGACAATTGTGATTCCTAAGAGTTTAGTGGTTAGATCAGGAGAAATAAGGGTGCCATTATTAGATGTGATAGTGAAGTGTAAAGGGGTAGTCTTTTGGGTTGGTGTAAAGAGTAAACGTTTAGTTTTTTGGGGGTTTAGTAGGAGGCAGCAGTTAGAGAACCAATGTTCTACTGTATTAAAAGCTTTTTGTGTCTGAGACTGAAGTTCAGCTTGAGAGGTGGCTGCACAGACTATAGTAGAGTCGTCTGCATATTGAATACATGTGGAGAGTGGAATGGCTAAGTGGAGGTCATTGATGTAAATGGAAAACAAGAGAGGGTCTAATATGGAGCCTTGTGGAACACCTAATGTGATAGGCAGATGGTTCGATAGTGTATTTTGCCAGAGTACAGCCTGCTGTCTGTTATCTAGATAGGATGTGAACCAGTTCATGGACAGTGGATTTAGTGAGTAGGACTTTAGGATGTGAAGAAGGATTTGGTGATTAACCATGTCAAAAGCTTTTCATAAATCGGCAAAGACTGCTGAGGAGAGGATATTTTTGTTGCAGTTTTCATTGATACAGTTTGTGAAGGAAAGCAAGGCAGAAGAGGTACTGTGGAAAGGTCTAAATCCGTGTTGACAGTTTGCTAGTAGGTTGTGATGGAGAAGATGGTTCATTAGCTGTTTGTCTATAATACCCATCTTAACATCATTAGCAAATTTGGTTAGACATAGGCCTGTATTTATGGTACTGAAGTTAGAAAAGTATATACCAAAAAAGGTGAGTTCCTGGCACTATGCCATGGGGTACTGTGATAGTCACTTTTTTATTTTCGTAATAGTGCCTTCTACCTCATTTACGCTAAAGTGTATTTAGTCAGGCGAGCATGAGCAAGAACATATCCGGGAGTTGTATAGATAGACTTTTAAATAATTTTTATAGGTGCTGAAGGATATCAGTCTTTCAGCCAAAGGAAGGTGTTTCACTTCTTAGATATGTAAGATATTGTATATATACAGAGATATTGTATATGCAATATGTAAACAAATGGCACTGGCAATGTGGAACATGAAGAAAGAAGCAGCAGCTATAAGAATGGTCTTGCCATTATCACATCGTGTTAACTGGAAAGGGCTTATGTTTTGAACTGTGGCAATCTTAGAGGTTGTCCATACTTTAACAATGCAGTGAAGACTAAAGTTGTAGATTCTCACAAGGGTGACAGAAGGATTACAAAGTCAGAACGTGGCTGACCATCTGCACAATATGGCATCTTAGATTCAAAATAAGTCTTCAAATACCCTAACTTTCAAGCCAACTGGAGTAAATCCTTTTCTTAAAGTGCCCTAACACACAAATCTCTCCTTTCATCTGTAGCTGTGAAGTTTGACAAATTAATGGTAAGGCCTTCCAGTAATGGATTGTGTGAAGGGTGAGTGGACTAATGGAAGGCTGTCCAGAAGGAAGAAGATAGAAGGAAAGAGGGGAAAATAAAATGACTGTAAATACAATTAATATGTTCTAGCAGTCCAGAAAGTAACACTTCCATAAGTAGAAGATGAGCAGTTCAATGAGGAAAGCCCGAAGAGGAGTACTTCCTAGAGAGGAGAGCAGCTTGAATGTAACTGATAGAAGCAGATTGCCCTTGAAGAACATAGTTCATTTAAGAAAATCATGCAGTGATCTGGGCACACACAGAAAATTCCGTGAAGAAGAGCTGGAGACAGTCGTGGTGAGTGTAAAGGAAGATGGGGATCAATGGTGAAGCACTGATTGAAAGACTGTCTCAGTATAGAAAAAGAGAATGGTCCATAAGCTAACCCAGATAGAAAATGTGAAGCTATACACTAGCAGATAGAAGGCATGTTTATTGGGAGGTAGATCAGGTGTATGTGGTGATGCAGCCTTTTACACAGCTGTATTTTGTTTCCTTTTGTACTTCATTTTGCTGTGATGAGCTGTGCATGTAAGGTGATGGAGTAGACTGGGCTGAGATTATCAACAGTGATGAAGAAGAGAAGAAAGTGATGGCAGGATGTAAGATGAAGGAAGTTACTTAAAAATGAATATGGCAGATAAGGACAATAGTTGGGCAATAATTCAATGGCAAAAGGCAATAGGACTTTGGAGATGAACAATGAGCTATAAATGAGTTGCTGAACAATGTAATACAACTACTATGTTCTGTGGGTGAGATGGGAACATAAATGTATTGTTAAAAGATTGTGTAAGTAAGTTGAAGGGGAGCTGGTGATGTCATTTAGTCAAAGTGAGCAGAAACAGATGGAAGTGTGTCTAATAAAAACAAACACTGGGAACAGCTGACATTATGAGACACTGAACTGCCCACAAAAAAGATTAAACTTAGATGGTGAAAATTGTATTTTAGTGAAGAGGTCTTTGAGGAGATATGTTTTATAACATTCTGATTGTTAAATAAGGAGAAACCTGACATTTTTTTAGTTATCTGCAAGAAACTGAGCACTTTATATTTAGGTATGTAGAACATATTGTCCAGTATTAGAATATGGTAAGAAAATGAAAAGTTTGATAATTTGTGCCGTTTCCTAACAGTAAAATGTTAAGTGTTTATTTTGTTTTTTACCATTTACAAAATGCTGTTTTTTTCTGAGTTAGAAAAGTAAGAGTGCTTCTTTTGTGAATAAACAAAATCCTATTATTTGCAAGTTAATTATGGAATTATTGTCAATGAGAGAGAAGACAGGTGCACATGCAGCAAGAATGTAATGGTATTAAGGTATATAGAAAGCACTGACAGAGCTGGAGAAGAGTAAGAAAACATTAGTAAAAGTGTGATGGTGATTAGGAGGTAGTTGGGAAGATTAGGATGTAGAATAAAGGAAAGGGTTTTCACTGCAATAATGAAGGCAGGATTATGACTACCTCAAAGTCCAGGGGAAAACAACTAGAAGGGGAAAGAAAACAAGATGAGGGAAGAGAGGGCAGTTCATGGAGGCAGTTCATGGAGACAATAGTAAGAGAGGTCATCTAAAGAAATGGATGGCAAGGGCTATCATTCCTCTCAGCTGTGGGAGTGTAGAAGGATGTTATCCTCTAACCCAGTGGTCCTTTGGGCAGGAAATTCTATTAGGATGGAAAGAATCTGGAGTATGTTATTAAAGGAAAATTAGCTTTATTACAAGAGTTGACACTGAGAAAGGTGAAATTGCAGGAAATCAGGCATATGTGTGATTAGGAATGATTGTAGTTGAAAGATGAAGCAAGGGGAGGTATATTAGTAAGAAGTAGAAATGAGACATTACAGCAAGTTGGGGAGGGCAAGTGGGTAGTAGTTAGGTGGGAGTAAGAAAGGTTTGATAGTAGTAGTGTTTTATGGACCAAACAAAGCTAGGAGGGAGGTGATAGATGAGTATTTTGAATCTGTAAATAGAGTTAGGGAGAAGGTAGGTTGAATAATTATGGGAGAAGTTCAATGAAGTGTTGGATACTACTAGGGAATAGGTTGGCTGGTAAGCATGAATGTCATACAGGATGTAAAGGAGGATATGAAAGAAGGAACAGTGAAACAGGTTTTGGTGGATGTGTAAACCTGATAGGAAATGAGGGGCCATTCATTCTTTAGGTATGGCAGGCATCAGCTGATAGGTCAACTAGAGACTTTTAGTGGCTTGGTTGATGTAGGGGAGGTGGAATTCCTGAGATTAACAGAAAGAGAACTCAAAAAACACAATACAGAGGAGGCAAAAACTGGAACTTAATAGTAAAAAAATTCAAAAACAGCCCAAAGAACTCCATAATACTGGGAACAATCAAGTTATTTAATAAATCTTTAAAATAGCAAAGCTCTTAGGCAAAATGTCCTTTCTCAGTGCATTACATAAAATACACACAGTGGGTCATCTCTTAGGGGTGCATTGTTAACGTGGCAGTTCATAGGGATATCTATGGATCTTTGGGACTTCCCAAAGGACACAATAATTCATTATAATAGTATTATAATATTTATATTATATATATATATATATATATATATATATATATATATATATATATATATATACATGTGTGTGTGTGTGTGTGTGTGTGTGTGTGTATTATAATAATAATATTTGGCAGAGATACAAAAGGCCAGAGATGGGAGTTCAATAATTGTGGTGAGGCAGGATTGAAGAAAAGGATAGTGGGAGAATGGAAAGATGGAAAAGTAGAACCATGGGAGCAATAAGAAATGACAAACCGAATGGCAAAACTTTTGGTAGGTTTAGGAAAGTTAACTAATTTGAGGGGAAATGACACTGAGATGGGATATAATAAGAAGAGGAAAATAATTCTTTGTAGATTTTCGGGTAGAGAATAAAATAGAAAGGTGTTCGAAGCAGGTTAATTTAGGATGGTATATTATGAGCTGTTTGTTGCTAAATTTGATCTTTTTAATTTCCTGAAGAAAGGAAGATGAAATGAAATGTAATGCTCCTTCTGTGGTGTGCTGGTAAAAGCACACTCCCTGATCACATGACAAAATCTTTTAGAAGAAGCTGTTTTTTTTGTTTAGACCTTAGGTGGTTAGATTTTGCCTGTTTTATTTCCAGTTTACATTTACATCGCTGCTCACATGATGAACAATGAATGATTGTTGATCATTGAGTATGTCTCTTTTCCATTTAATAAAGCTCTACCACCCTTTTTAAGGGGCTCCATAGATTGAGATGTAACTAGGAGAAGTGACAACCTTTTATCTTTTCAGTATTGAAGGTATAAGGTTTGTTTATCAGTAACTACATTATATAGTTGTAGGAGGAGACTAGGTAGACTTAAATGAGATGCAGGCACTAAAAATATGGGCCACTAAGGGGATTGGAATAAGATGTAATGTTTGACAATTTGTAAGGTTTATTTCTGATTAGAAGATCAAAATGTGAGTGATTGTGTAAAAATGAGTGTAGTCTAGTTGTAAAGTAAATAATCTAAGTAAGCCAGTGTAATGTTAGGTACTGCAAAAGGTGGACTTTTCTAGATCCAAGAGGTGCATTAAAGTCAAGTTCCCTTTAGGTGCCAGTTTAATATTTGGGCTATAGTATTGACCAAATGGTTAGGACAGTGAGGGGAGGTACATATACAACATTTACATACAGTTTAAGGCTATAGCTAATTACTGACTGTATTATAAACCAGTTGGGGTATTTCCATTCTGTATACCTTTTTACTAACTGTTGATATTGTGAAATTACTGTTCTTTCTTTTTTTTACCAAATTACTAAAAGCATTGTTCCTCAGCCAGTTTTATTTCAGGTCAGTTGTTCTTGTATATGTGATTAGAAGAGAGTAAGTAGGTAGAAGGACATGTTTTTTCATTAGCTATGTTTCATATATTCTCAATAGGTCTGTATTATGTTGTGCTACTCAAGCCTTAAGTGAAGCCATATTAAATGTATTAGGCAAAGTTAGCTAGGGATGAGTATAATGTACTCACCAACCTTTCTAATGAAGTACCAAGCAGTAATGAAAGTTAGAATATAAAAATGGGTCTAGCAAACTCTGTGGGGCTGGGTATGCAACAAATAATTATGGCATTCATTCTAAATTACTTCTTACTTAATTTATATTTACGCAGTATAAATGACGATATTCAAGGAAAGCTATGAATCCTTTGAGACTAATTATATTAATCACTCCAGTGAGAGGGAAAGAATAAATATCTTCAATCACTTCAATCACCTTTCTGTAGTTTTTCTGTGCCACAAACCTTAACATGTAAGAGTCAGATGTTATAAATGCCACTGAGATTAATTCATGCAGATTACATTGTGAGATTATGTTGTGCACTGAGTAAACTGAATAGTATATGTAGATATATCACATAGATTAAAAACTGCTTTGTCCATGCCTTATATGTAGCAGTGTAGCAAACATTTTACAAGGAAGAAAATTAATTCAAGGAAAGCTAAATGCTGTGTTTAGGGTTTAGGTCATCTTCATTTTCCTGAGGCAATGTGGATGTAGTGAATATAATTTGTAAACTGCCCCTCTGCCTTTTTTTTTTTTTTTGCATACAGGACTATTTAGGATTTTTTCTTTATGATCAATAGTTATTAGTGTTTGAAAATATTTATCATACAGTGGACCTGTTACACTCCACAAACTCCTGTTACTGTTACACTCCACAAACTGCATAACAGGTAACTTTATAAAGTTTTCCCTATGTTCCATCGAATCATCAAGACTGAAGAAAGGTTTCTGAAAAGCTGCTTATTACACCCTGAACAGACAATTGTGTTTAAACAGTAAAAGAATCTCTACAACTATTGCAAGTACTTTTCTTTAGAGTTGCAGTTCCCATTCTTTGCAGGTGATTAAGAACACAAACAAAAAGCAACAGTGTATTATCAAATATTTTTTTAACATTTCTTTACTGACATAAACTTTTCCTGTTCATTTTTTTGTATCAAAGAAAACCATATAATCTGTTTAGAACCCCACCTTATCTCTTATTCTCTCAGGACTCCTCTCCTTCCAGCAGTGAATTTGTATCGATTTTGCTAGAAGTACTGAACAATAAGGGACTTACTGCCTCTTGTACCTTATTGTTAAAAACTTAATAATAACCTTTCTCTATCCACATATTATTATTTCATATTCCACTAACAAGAAAAATGCCCCTACATTGATGTTATTAATTAGTAATAGATTGATTTTCAACTTCCTTCATCATCCTTACTCATTAAAAGGAGAAGTTTGCTCCCTATGCATACATGATCCTAAGCAGTGGTGGCGATCTTTTTTTTTTTAAATCAGTCTGCCACTTTCGAAGACCAAAGGACTTTAAGGGTCCAGCCCCTGTCTTAAACTACTTGTAATTCATCTGCAACTTTGTAAAGAAACTATTTGTAAGCTAGTTAATCACTGTTCTACAACTTCTTATGTCCCTGGCTATGGAATCCATACTTTAATTAAGCTATCCAACCTGCCTGCATTGTCCTGCAGTGGGAGACTGCCCTGTTGCTGCTGAACAACGTCCTTCACCCACCATATCTTCTACTGTCCATTAACTAAACTGAGGAATTGAACCTTAACCTCCCTGTGCAACAGTCCCTCTAAGAAGAAAAATAAAACAAAAGAAACTGTCCAACCTGCCTGTATTGCCCTCCACTGGGAGACTGCCCTGTCACTGCTGACCAACGCCCTTCACCCACCATATCTTCTACTGTCCATTACCTAAACTGAGGAATTGAACCTTAACCTCCCTGTGCAACAGTCCCTCTAAGAAGAAAAATAAAACAAAAGAAACTGCCAAACCTGCCTGTATTGTCCTCCAGTGGAAGACTGCCCTGTCGCTGCTGACCAACGTCCTTCACCCACTATATCTTCTATTGTCCATTACGTAAACTGAAGAACTGAACCTTAACCTCCCTGTGCAACAGTCCCTCTAAGAAGAAAAATAAAACAAAAGAAAGTATGTTTTCCTAATACAACTGACTGTTCTAAAGCTAGATCTGTTTAGTTACTCCAGCATTTTTTATGCACTCCCTAGCTAGGTCGACCAGCAGTCAAAGCCTTTTCTTAACTTCTTGCTTGCTCTCTCCTCTTGTGTCCTCTGTTCATTAAACATAACTCCTTCCCCACTTGTACTTGTACTTTCCCAGTCCTGCTACTTTCCATAAGAAGCTACTCTTTACTATATAACATTTGTCCACCAGGTGGCACCCTTCTCCCTGTCTTACCCATCTGACTCAAAACACTTCCCTTAGACTTGCAGTTTTTATATAATTGTAGAACTCCTGCCCCTACATCTTTTTCTTTCCTTCTACCTGTACTCTAATTCACTTACTTTTTCCTGTCTGCTATCCCTACTGCTTAGGCTTTTACCTTCTACCCATCCCCAAACTTACCTTACCAAGTCAGCTCTCCACTGATAGTTTTTCTTTGGGCTCTCTCCTTCAGTGGACTGGACTGTGTCTCTTCTTCTCTCTTTCCTTCCCACTGCTCCCTCTTATCAATAGCTACTTTGCTCCTGGCCCCATTCGTTTTGTGCCTAGTGTTTCTCCTATCTATACTCTCATGACTAACTCTAGCTGGACAGTCTAAACTGCCTACCGTAGCTGCTGTATTGACTCCCTCCCTGACCTCTCGCTCTTTTGCAGAGCCCTAGTTACTTCCAGTCTTTACCTGCCCTCACCCCCCTTTTTCTTTCTCCTCCCCCTCCCTCCTACATCTTCCCTGACTTTATAAATATTCCTTGTCCCATGAGACACCATCTTTTTTCCCCTGGTCTACCTCTCAGCTGCTGTGCATCCCTGGCTACGGAATCCATACTTTAATTAAGGTGAGCCCTGCTGTATTTGACTAGCTATTTTCATTTGTCCTATCCTTCCACTTAATTGTGCGAAGATAGATCATTTTATTTTATTTTAATTGCCTAGATAGCACACATTAACTACGCTAAATGTTCTTATGCAATATTCGCCGCTAACGGCTACCAGTGTTTGCGTTCCTGCACGTGGAATGGATATAGGCTATGGTAAATAGCTATATGCAATTCCGCTTCTATTTACTGTTGAATAGAACCTACATGTATCTGCTTCATACACTCAGAAGCTAGAGGCTCTATTGCTATATTTTGGTTGAACTGTCACTGTTTATAAAGGATTATTGTTTTATACAGCACTATTTTACTATGTTTTGGTTGAACTGTCGTTGTTTATAAAGGATTATTGCTTTATACACTTGTACTCTTCTCCTAAGCTAAAACATTTGGATTGTCTGTACTGGGGAGCATATTTTTACTTTTGGTGTAAATGAACTTGGGAATTGTCAACGGCTACAGCTATCTGAGTTTGCGTTCCCGCTCTTGGAATGGATATACTGTATTGTGGATAGTGGCTTGAGTCTCCGCTGCTATCCTTGTCGAGTTAATGCTCTACTTAAACCACTAATGCCTTATATGAAGAGCGAGGCTGAATACTAGTGCTATACTTTACTGCTTTCGAAGATTACTCTTGAATAACCTATACAGAATAAATACTTTGCTTTAAACTGCTATAGTAAGGCAAAATACTAGCCCTACCCCCTACTTTTACCAAAGAATACTGCTGAATATACTGTACTGACAAACATTTAGAATTATTTAGTGATGCTGCACTGCTGCTTTCTTGTACGTTAACAACCCCCAAGATAATATAGCATCTTGACGATCTTGTTTCAGGATCTTTGCTGCTGAAATGTGCACTCCTGCAGTTTATAAAGGTCTCATTCTGATTTGTACTGTTTATTTTTACTAATGCTTCAATTGAGGTACTTTTGACTTTAAATAAGCCATGTTAATTTGGCGCCAATGTTTTCCTACCTATATTTATGCTAACTTTTGCCTGCACTCGAGCAACATTCTTTGCTCCTCACCTTAGTCTCTGTTAAATGCAAATTATACTTCTCCACTTACAGAGTGGTATTGCTGCGATTGTATGACATTATTCTGAGTGTACCAAATCTATTTACTGACTATTCCACTGGAAATGTCTGTTTTATTTAAATTGTCTTTTGCTATATTGTTTATGTAGAACAGTGATATATTGCCTAAGTTTTGAATATCAGTGCCTAGTATTTCTACTTAGTGTGCCTAATTTTCTGTTTACATTACTTCTTGTTTCTCTCTACTTTTATTTACCCAGCTGTCCAACCTGTCTGTATTGTCCTCCAGTGGGAGACTCCCTTATAGCTGCTGACCAATGTCCTTCACCCACCATATCTTCTACTGTCCATTACCTAAACTGAGGAATTGAACCTTAACTTCCCTGTGCAACAGTCCCTCTAAGAAGAAAAATAAAACAAAAGAAGGTATGTGTTCCTAATACAACTGACTGTTCTAAAGCTGGATCTGTTTAGATACTCCAGGATTTTGTTTTTATACACCCCCTAGCTAGGTCGACCAGCAGCCAAAGCCTTTCCTTAACTTCTTGCTTGCTCTCTCCTCTTGTGTCCTCTGTTCTTTAAACATAACTCCTTCCCACCTTGAACTTGTACTTTCCCAGCCCTGCTACTTTCCATAAGAAGCTACTCTTTACTTTTTAAATTGTTTTGGGAGGGTGGCCTAATGGTTAAGGTGTTTGCCTTACAAACACAAGGTGCAAGGTTTGAGTCTCACAAGGGATAACTGGCTAGGCTTATAATGGCTTCCAAGGGCAGTTAGCTTAGTAATAATTTATGAACCTATATAACTTTTGTCCACTAGGTGGAGCCCTTCTCCCTGTCTTACCCCTCTGACTCAAAACACTTCTCTTAAACTTGCAGATTTTATATAATTGTAGAATTGCTGCCCCTACATCTTTTTCTTTCCTTCTACCTGTACTCTAATTTACTTACTTTTCCTTGTCTACTATCCCTACTGCTTAGGCCTTTACCTTCTACCCATCTCCAAACTTACCTTACCAAGTCAGCTCTCCACTGATAGTTTTTCTTTGGGCTCTCTCCTTCAGTGACTCTACCCACTCCGTTCGCCCTCCGGGCTCACTCGGCTCCCCTACCCAACCCCCAAATCTCACCCACCCCCAGTACATCTACCTTTATAGTCGCCTGAATCTCCTCCCCATTTCCCCTCAGCCTATCCCATTTCTTTGTCCCTCCCCCTCCTAGCTGCAATTCAATTAATTACCCCTCTCCCTCTCTATCCCTTACCTGACTACACTCTCACATATACTTCTCTTCCTTACATCTCCAAACTCTCCCCACTTACTCTGCCTCCTCTTCTAAAATCTATCCTACTCTATTCATCCATGTCTCTTCCACATCAGCTCACCTCCTTTACATGTATTTTCCTCCTAATAACTCTCTATAATGCAACCTCCTATTCCTCTACCAAACTACCCTTCTCTTTCTCCCTCCCCTCCACCTCCACTCTCTCCCTTCCCCACCCTTTGACATTCCACTTTTATTTAATACCCCCCTCCCTACTTCAACCAAACTCATTTCATTATTTTAAATTAAAACTCCATACAGTTTCTTTAAAACCTCCTGCTACCAAATCAAAACTGTATCTTCCTCTAACTTCATGTCACAATCCAAAGTTTCTCCTCCTCTCTCCCTTTTCTTGGCTTGCTCTAGCAGGTGGCATCCACCCCAACCCTGGGCCCACATCCAGTAACAATCTCTCTCCCACTACCTCCTCTATTAGAAACAGCCATAAATACCTTAAGTTCATTACCATTAATACCCAGAGTATAAATAACAAAATAACAAACTTCCATGCTTGGCTAAATCACACTGTACCTGACATAGTAGCAGTCACAGAAACCTGGCTAAAACCACACATTACTAACTCTGAGATTACACCACCTGGCTTCCAAGCTCTTCGATTCGATCGCCAACACAAAAAGGGAGGTGGTGTAGCCTTAATCTACAACTGCCTGCTGACTCTCTGCCCTTACCAGAATCTCATTCCTCGGTTTAATAATGCTGAACTAATCATAGAAATCCTCAAAATGAACAACTTTAAAAGTATCTGTATTATAGCCATCTATATTCCCCCTGGTGACAACACTTCCACCCTAGAGAATATTCTCTTATGGGCTTCAAACAACATCAAACTTGAGACTTACATTCTAGGTGATGTCAACATCGACTGGAATAAAATTAATAACAATACTCCCACTCTTTCTATCAATCTTTATAATTTTACTCAACTAATAAACAACATTACCAGACCTAACAAAAATAACCCCCCAGGGTCCATCCTGGACTGGATCTTAATCAGCCACCCTAATAAGATCTCTGACTCTTGTATACTACCTCACTCAATAAGTGATCATCGTCCAGCCTTTATTCACCGAGCTACCCAACACCTCCCTCACCAACACCAATATGCCCACACTTGTAACCTCACTAATTTCAACCCTTCTATATTTTCTGAAACCCTTAAACTAACAAATTGGGATATCCTAAAAAATTCTTCCTCTAGATGAAGCCTTAGAAGTCTTCAATACTACCTTCCTTAGAATCCTAAACTCCCAAGCCCCACCTCGAACAAAACAAATAAAATACAACTCTGCCCCTTGACTAACTAAGGACACTAAAACTCTCATGCTACAAAGGGACAAAACATGGAAACGCTACAATAAAAATAAACACCCAGCTACACTCCTTCAATTTAAGCAACTCTGCAATCTAACCAAAAAACTTATCACAAAAGATAAAAAATCATACTACACCAAACTACAGTCTACCCTCTCAAAAAATCCCAAAAAATTCTGGAATTCCATCAACTCCCTTTTACACCCTGGTAATAAATCCAATCCCTGTCCCAACAACAATAAGACTGACACAGAAATAGCAACCTTTTTTAACTCCTTCTTTACCAACTCTATAGCTGAACTTACTAAAACCTTCACCAAATCCATCCCCTTCCCTACCCCTAAACCTTCTTCCTCCTCCTCTCCCCATTCCTGCTCCCATAAACCCCCTCCCACTTTTTATCTAAAACCTGTGTCAACCACCTATATCAAAAAACTTATTTCCAAACTCAAGCCATGCTCCAATGCCCCCGATAATATCTCATCACTCTTTCAAGCTCGCTGCAGATGGCATCCCCATACCCATCAGCATTATCATCAATAGATCCATCCAGGAATCTTATGTTCCCAAACTATGGTGAGCTGCCTACATTCTGCCCCTTCATAAAGGAGGCAAAAATAATAGCATTTCTAATTTCCGCCCAATAGCCATTCTTTCCCCAATTTCAAAAGTCCTTCAAAAATGTATCCACCTGCAACTCATGCCCCACCTCCTCAATAACCAATGCCTCACCCCTACTCAGCACGGTTTCCATCCTGGCCACAGTACCATTACTGCTCTCCTCTCTTTCTTAGACATTATCAACCTTGCCCATGACTGTGGAGATATTGTCTCTACTGTCCTTCTTGACCTTTCCAAGGCATTTGACACTGTATCCCACATACTCCTTCTTAACCACTTTTCTAACCTCAATCTCTCCCTCGATTCCCTTTCTTGGTTCAAAAGTTATCTCTCGGATAGATCCCAAGCTGTGAAATGGCAAACAGGTACCTCTACCTTCCTTCCTACCCCTACTGGAGTTCCACAGGGTTCTATTCTCAGACCTATGCTCTTTAATGTCTTCATCAATGATTTTTCACTCTGCAATTCCTCACTCTCAAATAGTGCAATATGCAGACAACCCCACTTTAGTCTGCTCAGCCTCTAGCCTTCCAGAGCTCCATGCCAAGACCCAATTGTCCTTCACAACTACAGAGAATTGGATGCTTCAAAACCATCTTTCCCTTAATGCCAATAAATCCCATATCATTCTTTTCTCCCCGTCAAAAGCACTCCCACTTGATAAACACTCTTTCAAGATCACCAGCCTCTCCCACTCCTCAATAGAAGTTGTTACTTGTGCCAAACTACTTGGTGTTACCATTGATGAACACCTGAAATTTAATACTCATATTCAACTAAACATTAAAAAAAAACATCAGAAGCTCGGCATGCTTTATAGAAATGTTCCCTTTCTGTCATTAGCTACAAGACAAACCCTTGCCTCCACCTTCCTTCTACCTTCTCTTTCATATAGTGCTCCTCTTCTAACCAACCTCACAGCTTTCATCTCCTCAAAACTAGAAAGTTGCTACAACAAAATCGCCAAATTCACTACTAACTCTACTCATTCTACACACCATTGCATCTCCCTCGATCGTCTTCAATGGCTTGAACTCCCTAATCATCTTGACTACCTCCAACTTACTACTGCCCACAAACTAATTTTTAAACCCACTGCTTGCCCTGCACTATCTAATATCTTGCCTTTCTACACTCCTCTTAGGCCCCTAAGATCAGCCCACCAAAATCTTCTTTCAGTGCACAAACCTAAACGACCCCCTGGCCACCTACTACTTTCTTATACTATAGAAAAAAAATAGAACTTGCTTCCTCCCCTGCTAAGAATCACTACAAGCCCTGAACAATTCAAATCTCTACTTCATTCTCACCTCTCCCAAAACTGGAAATGTAATTGTATACTTTCTACCTATATCCTATTTCGTCCCCTTTTCATTATTCTCCCTCCTGCCCCTCTTCTTCCAACTCTTTCTTCAGCTCCCCACCCTCAACTTCTTTATCATTTCCCCCCCTGTATAAACTCTATGTAAATACTTTTTATATCTTCACTTCCCCACTGCCTGTGATGCCTTTTCTTGCAACTGTATCTTTTACCATTTCCGTAAAATGTATCTTTCACCACAAACATAAAATGAATCTTTGTCTAACTGTTCTTTTTTTCCTCCTCCTGACATCTCTTCTCCTTTATTTCTTTGCACCTCCTCTTTCCTACACTTCTCCTCTGATTTACTTAATTTGCATTTCATATCTATGTGTATTTTTTTCTGTGCTAACAATACAATTGTATAAAAATTTTAGTTTTACTTGTTTGTAAATTGTTTAAGTGTGCAATGTGTTTGTAATATGGAGCTTTAAGTGTGCAATGTGTTTGTAATATGGAGCTTTTCTCCCTGGGCCTCCACCGAAAATGGGCTTTCGGGCCCAGTGGACATCCCCGGTTATCAAACTGGAAATAAATAAATACATATATATATATATATATATATATATATATATATATATATATATATGTATATATATTTATATATTTATATATATATATATATATATATATATATATATACATATACACACACACACACACACACACACATATATATATATATATATATATATATATATATATCTCAATATTGCATCGCATCCCATTCACATATCTAAAATTACTCAACCCCTTATACATTTTTGTACTATAGCTCCCCAAACACACGTTCTTACACATTACAAAATAATCCTTACACTATGATCCACATCTTACCATATAGAGATAATCTCCAGTCCTCACAGACAATTATACTTTGGTAAATGAAAAAAGCCTCAGTGACATATTGGAACTGTAAGAAGCTTGGATTATAGAAAATGAAATATTCTTGATGTGAGAGATCCTAACCTTCCTTCACTGCCTGTGCGGAGTTTGCATCTTCACTCTTTGTCTGTGTAAGTTTCCTCCAAATCTCCCAAAAACATGTAGGTGTTTTTACCTGAAGGATGGAAGGTACTGGGTTCAAATGCAACCTTCTCAGTTGAACTTGAGAAGGATGCCAGCAGACTTCACCCAAAATTGAATGGAGTTGTGGCAAACAGCACAGACTTACAATAGGTAGTGCCTGTTGGAGAAGGAGCTATGTTGACCAACTGGTTTAGGTATCATCTGTTGTGTTTAGCATCCTCTAAATAGGAGGACATGGATCATATACAACACACTGCATCAGGTCTCACCACTTGGTGATGTAAGCAGTTGTCTCTAGGTGATTTAGTTATGTTGGCTAATGTCACCAAAAACTGGTAGAGATATTTGCTGCTGCTAAGTTGCTTGAGGACTTGGTCTACAATGACCTATGCTAAGGACATATGCTAGACGTAGAAAGGGTCAATGTACTCCTGCTGGCCATTTGCAGCCACCATAAAGTCCAGTAGCCCTAGGTCAATAATCTACTAGCAGGCTGGTGTCCAGTTGCCCATCACAACTAACTTGGAGTAGCTCTGTTGGATGAAAGCATGACGTAAAACCAATCAACCTGTCAAAAATGAGCTATGAGCAAGGCTCACTAGGTAAATAATTTAATGTTGATAATATGGGACATGAATGGACATTTTGGGTCAGACAGAACAGGCTATTTCTGGGTGCACATGGGTAGAACAACAGGGATAAAGAAAATGAGGGCATTCTAGACATCTGTCTGACAAATGGCTTGATGGTAGCCAACACACGGCTACCCAGAAAATATAGTTACGAGATCACATACAAGCATGGTCAACATGAAACTCAGGTAGATTTCTTCCTAGTAAGGCTAGGCCACTGGGGTAGAATCAGAGACTGCAAAGTCATCCAAAGTGAAACTGTCACCCCCCCTCCCCCCAGCATAAACTACTGATGGTCAGAATCTGTTGCAATCAATGGCTAGAGAAAGCTCTAAGATCAACAAAGACTAGGCTGATGGCCTAGAAGTTGACTGGAGTGAAACAGCACAGCAATTCAAGAAATGCCACATGGTTCTAAGTCCTCAAGGAGAAGAAGAAATAGATGGAGTAGAAGAGGAATGGAATCATCTGAAAACAGCACGTGTGAAGTTCATAGAGCAGATATGTTCATCAGGAAATGCAGAATCCAGGAAGCTATCAAAGAAAAAAGGAGGGCAAGAAGAAGCCAGATCAGGCTAAGAAGGAATACTGGTAGGCTAACAAAGAGGCTACGAGAACAGTCAAAATAGCAAAGAACAAGGCATCAGAGAAACTCTGCTAGCTTCTGGAAAGTGACACAACAGATGGCAAACACAAAAAAACTCTCTCTGGTTACAAGACAAAAATAATGAAAATGGTCATCAGACAGCATTCATAAGAAATGCCATCAACAATCTGCTTACCGGCTCAGCAGGCATTAAAGGCAGGTGGAAGGAGTACTTCAAGCAGATTCTGAATGAATACAATCTCAAAGAAGCTGCCTCATGTGCATCTTATGGTTAACAAGGAAGAACAACCCTCACTGGAAGAGTATGAAGTCAGGAAAGAAGCATGCTCAGATTATGTCACTGCAGATCTATCAAGGTGTGGAATAGGCCAGAAACATGAGGGTACACCCTGCAGTATATATACAGAAAGGCATATTCAGATGGCTGGAGAATTAGTATTCTAGTGCCAGTGTACCAGAACAAAGGGAACTTTCACAAATGTGGCAGGTAAGGATGTATCAACTGCATGAAAATGCTACAGACTGTGACTGATAATGTACAGAGTAATCGAAAGCAAGATGGGATGAGCGGTTTGGATTCAGAGCAGGATGCTGTACATCTGACCTGATGTTTATAGTGATACAAATTTTTATTTATTTAGTTATTTTCCATTTGTTTACCGGGTTAGTCCGACTTGACACAGGGTGACTGTTTTCAGCAGAGGCCCAGGGAGAAAAGCTCCAGATACATAGTAAAATATTATAAAAAATAATAAAAATTGTAAAAATATACATAAACATAACTATTTTGTACATATAAAAGGAGTAAAAATCAAAGTTTTACAATTGATGCAGCATACAATGGTTAGAATATTGAAAAACAATTAAACAAGCCATTATACAACAAATATGGAATTGCTTGAACATAAATTCAAAAATAAGTTTCCATAGACAAGCAGGGTCATAAACTAGAAATTATAACTATAAAGGTGGCCTAAAAACCTGGTTCATAGTACTATGCACTAAGTGAAAGTACACAGTACACCTGTGATCTAGGGATGTTGAAAGTCAGGAACAGGTGAAATTAGTTTTGTTCTGTACAGGAACATATCCAAGTTCTGAATAGGAGATCTTTTAGTATGGATTTGAAAGTATGTTTACTATTTAGACATCTAATATCAGGGGATAGAGAGTTTCAGGCCTTAGCAACTGCATAGGAATAAAGAGATTGGCCTGAGCTATGTAAGCAATTGGTAACAGTCAGTAGGACGGTATTGGAAGTTCTTAGTTGACTCGCAGTATTATGGAAGGTGGGTAGGCCAGAGAGGGCATGTATTTTATTTGGTTGGTACAGCAGTTGATGGGTCAGGAGAAGTTGATTGTATTTTAGTAGGTTAGGGAGTTCTAACCATCTTAGTTGTCTTAAGGGGAGGCAAAGATGAGAACTAAAACTTAACATTGGTTGCAAATTTTGAGATTTTATTATAGCAGGTAGATCGTTTCAGATTTGTTTAGGTTAGTTAGAACTGGGGAAGCATATAGTAAGGTGGAGAATAGATGGGTATGAGAGATAATGATTCAGGATTCCTGTGTGAGGAAGCTCTTGCAGTGGTACAGTGAACCAAATATTCGAGAAGAATTTAGAAATGAAGAAAGAGTCCAATTGCGCATTCCTAACTTGGAGAAAACATATAACAAGGTCCCAATAAAACTGATTTTAGAAGTCCTGAAATGGTTCAAAGTGAAAGAAACATTGATAGAATTAGTGCAGGCTTTGTATAGTACTTGATGCAAGTATAAACAGTGTTTGGCTTCACAGAAGAGTTCCCTATGACATTGGGTATGGATCATGGTTCATCTCTGAGCCCATTGCTTTTCATACTGGTAACAGATTATATTAGTAAACAGGTTGTATGAGACAGATAAACAGAACTGATGTATGCAGACAATGTGACACTACAAGCAGACTTTCTCTCTCTCTCTCTCTAGATATATATATATATATATATATATATATATATATATATAGAGAGAGATATATGCATATGAAATCCAGCAAAAGATAGGAGAATGGAAGGCACATAGAATTATACTGAATACAAACAATGCAGTTGCGATGGCATTAAATGGGGGAAAACAGAAGCTGAAAATTGAGACTGAAAGGAAATAGTGGGATAGGTTAACAATTTCAATTATCTAGGAGTGGTGATTAGGGAAAAGGGAACTCTGAATGAGGAGGTGAAAGCTAGCCTTAGAGATATTGCGGCCAGTTGAAACAAGAATTTTGAGGTAGCTTGTAACAGAACAGCTCCACAGAAGTTGCAAAGTAATGTGTACAAATCAGTGGTGTGTTCAGTGCTTCTGCATGGCATAACAATCCTGGGCAGTGAAGGCAGAGCAGTTGAGTAAGTCTGAAATGATGGAGATGATGTGGCGGATATGGGTGATAGGAAGGTATGGAAATATGGAACAGATGAAGAAATTAAGACATCAGAGCAGAAGCCAAAGTAGTCTTAACTGCAGAGAACATCAATGAGAACAGGTTACAGTGATTTTGTCACAAGTAGAAGAAAGAAGTAATGATTTGGTGAAGAAGATTTTAGAGAGACTGGAAGAAGGCAATAGGAAGCAAGGGTGTCCAGCAGAAGAGGCATAACTGTCAAAGAAGGTAGGTGAGTGGCACTGAAACAGAGAGGTTGTGATAGTTGATCAAACACCCTGATCCCATGAAGAAAAAATGGGGAAAAGGGAGTTGATGAGGAAGATGATGATGATGACTGTGAATGTGAGAGAATCATAGATTAAACATATCTACTGTTCATATGTGTCTTAGGCAATTGCAAGCAGTTTCAGGTGACTTCCCAGCACCTAAGACTGGTAAAAGCACAGTATATTTACAGTATAATTACATTATATCAGGAGAATTTAACTTAAGACTAGCTGGGCCCTAACAAGGTAAAGGTGGATAGAGCTTTAGCATTATGTGTCTTAAAACTGGATATCTCTGTGAGTAGTCTTCTTGATTAAATAAATCACTAATAGACTGCAATGATCTGTCTTCACAGAAGTCCTGCAAAACTTAGGTAACACTTGACTAGTATTATTTTAGTGATCATTTAAAAGACTAAAGATTATATTGGCACTAGTCACTTGAAACCTGTTCCTCATTCTAAAGTAACCATTTCCTGGTTGATCTACATGTAATGGACTGTACAATTTTATGTAATTAAAAATAATGTGCACCATGGCATATATGGATAGAACCCTGATTATGACCCATGTGACTAGAGTGCAACTAGCTACCTGGGTGTTGGAGAATGTTGGTGGATGGTGTGAAGGTGTGGGCTTGTCAGCTTGCAAACTGTAGGAGAAATCGGCTTCTGCTTTTGATATGACATATGCCCAGGGACAGAGATAGTGCAATAACAGTGTGGCATTTTACTGTTATTATTTGGAAGTGAAGTGGGAGCAGAACTAACTCATATTCTGTGAAGGGATGTGAATGACACCAGTGACTCTACCCACACAGTGCTTAAAAAAACTCCGATGGCATGGAGTACAATATATCTGATGTTGCCAGGTTCTCTGCCCTACTTCTCCTTCCCAAACAATGTGATCAACTGAAGGACATGCAAAAGGCAGCAACAATTACTTGCAAACTATATTGGATATATTCTTCATTAACTTACTAAAATGCATAATGAGTTATTCCCTATGACAGTTAGAAAATTGAAACAATTGCCCATGACTCAATGTACACTTAAAGCTGAAGTTAGGGAAAGTGACAAAACCTGGAGAAACAGAGAAAGAGAGAGAGAGAGAAATAGAAACTGGACTGTGATACCCCTGCACTGGCCCAGTAATCAAGGACCCTCAATCCTCAAGACTGGCAACAGTGGGGATTTACACAATGGGAGGATGACAAGCACGCACACAGTAAAGTGCAATTTCCCTTAAGAGCACACCAAGACCACAGTCAGTCTGGGGATGGTTTCTGCCTCTTTCTCCAGATCCCCAATAAGAGTCCCCACTGGCACACTTATAGAGTTGAGTCTTTAGCCGGGGTTCCAAGCCAAGTCCTCCAACACTCTGTCTGTCCAACTAGTACTTTGTGTCCCTGCCCAAGTAGCTGGCATACACACATACTTTGAGATTTGTTTCACACATACACACACACACACACACACACACACACACACACACACACACACACACACACACACACACACGTGCACACACCTGGGGAAGGCTGGCACAGGTTTACTAGCTATGCCCCCTTCTGCCCAGACTATAATGTAGTTACCACTGCCACCAAAACCCCTTATCAGCTACTTTTAAGGCCCTTAACAAAGAGTGTCCAATATTACTGTGTAATGATACTATTAATCGAAATGGTAGTCTAACCATGCAAGGCTATATAGGAGTGGCCTGTACAGTGTCACCAAATAGATATGTAAGTACTCTAAGAGCTTAAATATGTCTCACAAACATCAGCCACAATGACAGGTTTAAATATATTTAATAATAAACAATAAAAGAACAAGACAATACCCAGTACACAAACACAGTTATTTCAGAGTTCAAAATCACAGGAAATATTCAAAAAATACCACAGGATAATCTCAAATAAATGCAGAAAACATCTAAACTAATCTTTACTATATTACTAACTATATCTAAGAGTTACTATGCCCTAAAAAAACTTACAGCAAGGCAATTGCAGAAGTTGGTGATGAGTGGATGTTTCCAGGTCAAAGATAAAATACAAAATGGACAGTCTCTCTCTGAGAGAGTTCTTCAATTAATATCAGATATTACTGCTGGGATAGCTTGGATGACACCACCTTGTGTCACCTGACTTAAGTTCTCAAGCTAATCCCCCATTGTAGCATTTGACATCTCCTTGTGAAAAATACATAACCTTCAGATGTTTGCAGTTGCTAGAAGACATAAAACAATGAAACACCTACAAAACAATACAGAAGGCATCCTAGTTCTAGACATCCTGTCTCCTTGCTACATTGAAACTAACTTTTATAGCACAATCATAAAACAATTTAATTTCAACTAATTTTCTTGAAGTTTTGCAAGTTAACTCTGTATGCTCCAGTTTCTACTGTTAAAATATATACAGTTGCACAATTACAATAGTTTCTATGCATTTCTATTCTAAGCCAGAAGGGCATGCTGTGGTTAAATTTTTGAAGCTCAGCACTGTACAAACCCTGTAGAACACATACTTCTGTATAAATCATATCAATGTTAACAAAAGACATAGAATTATTTACAAAATTCCAGATAGCTGGGTTGGCAGTGTGACATGGACATTCAGCTGATAATCTATATAAGGGCACACATCTGTGAAGAAAGATTTTGCCATAGGTATAGAAAAGAGTTATGGCAGGAAGAAAGCCAGAACAGAAAGACAGATAATAAAAGCAATGCCTTGGACTATATGTTGGACAGCGACATCTCATCTGTGGTAGATTTTGTATGGCAAAATAAATTCTCAGACCCTGTGGGCTTGGCTGCTAAGTGCCTTACATGTTTGCACAGAGGTTTACTTGTACCTTAAAGGTAACAGCAAATGTTTGCTTTGCATGCATCTGATATGATTTAGTCAAAGTATGATTAAAGTTCATGAAATTAGTATTGCTTCAATCTTTGATGTCAGGCAGTAGTGCTCTTCGCAGCACCGCAATGTGCCCAGTTATGACTCCTTCTAAAATTTGTATGGGGTTGCATAGATTAGTAACATATCTAAATATGATTGTAAATTCTTTTTATAAGACACATTGCTCCTACTACTATGGGAACTGTCTGAATATCTTTCTTCCACATTGTTCTTGTTTCTGTCTGCAGATCCTGGTATTTTATGACTTTGTGTCTTTCTGTATGTGAGACACTATAGTCACTGGGTGTGGTGATTTCAATGATCAATGCTACTTTTGACTTCTTTTCTTGGACCACTATATCTGGTTTTCTAGCATCTATCTTTTGAACTGTTGGTAATAGCTTATCCCATGTGATATAAACTTCATCATTTTCTCTGATGCTTTGTGGCTCATGTTTCCAGTGTTTTTCAGCCACTTTGATACCATAATATTTGCACAATCCCTAGTGCAACAGTCTTGTCACATTATTATGCCTTTCAGTATACAGTCCTTCTGCCATTAGTGTGTCGCAACCAGCAACAAGGTGTGTGACTGTTTCCAATTTAGTTTTACAAAACCTAAATTTGCCTGTTTCTCCCACATGTTCAATGGACTTTGTAAACCAGTGTGTATATAGCCCACTTTCTTGGGCTGCCGATATTAACCTTTCATTTCTTGGTTTGAATTCACTTCTCCTTAACCATTCCTGCGTTTGTTCTTGATCAACATGAGGCTCTTCCAGAAGTTTTCTATACTTCAACTATATTTATGTTTTTTCCACATTTCTTGCCTTCTCATCTGGTCCTTCACCTTATATTCTTTATTTTGTGTTTTAAGACATTCATTTTCTGCCTGTTTTCTATCTACTTCTGGTTTGATTTCCATCCCTGCTTGACATCGATATGCTTTTGCTAAATTAAGCAGAGAAGTCATCTTAGATTTATTCTCCTCATGTTTCAAAACTTTCACTACATTTGGATCTTGTGAGGTCAGTAGATATGTGTGGAGTTGCAGATCTATACATGTAATCAATTTCAAGGAGGCCCATCCCTCCTTCTGAATGGGGAATATATAATCTTGGTATACACTGATTTTTATAAATCATTTGGTGAGCATCAAACATCCTTCTTGTTTTAATATCTAATCTATCCAACACTTTTTGGGGCCAGTCAGTTACTCCAAAACTATACATTAGGACAGGAAGAAAACATTGATTTATAGCTTGGATCTTGTTCCTAGATGTCAGTGCTGGTCTCAGGATTAATTTCAGCATTCTAAAGTATTCCTTAATGAGTTTTATTCACATTTGTTCATGTTTTATTGCTGATCCTTCATCAGTTCTCAAGTATTTATATACTCCCTCTTGCTCAAGTTCCTTTATATCACATCCTTGTCCCAAACTGATGTTTCCTGGTGCTGCAGTTTTCCTGCTTTAAAGGTTGCTTTTGCACATTTATCAAGACCAAATGGCATTCTAATATCATCTGAAGAAGTTTTGACAACCTGCAGCTGTGCTTTCAGTTTCTCATCTGATGAGCTGTACAGTTTTAAATCATTGACAAAGAGAAGATGAGAAGTCATTTGACTTTGTTGTTTTCTAGGAGCCAAATTGCAGGCATGGCTTAAGCTAAGTAAACAGTTTAATGGATTAATGACAGGGCAGAATAGCAACAGTGACAAAGAATTGCCCTGGAATATCCCCCTTTGAATTTTTATACCTGGGATAATAATCTGTCCTTTATCATGGCTTAATTGCAAAGTGCTCTGCCATTATTTCATGGTTACTGTAAAGTAATCAATCAGTGTAGGGTGTATTTTATACATTATTAAGCATTCTTTTATCCATGAATTTGGGATACTATCAATTTTTTTTTTAGCCAATCCATGCCATACTTACATTCTTCCCCTTTTTACAGTTCTCCATTATAACTTTAACAATAAAATGATCCTTTTTCCATATGACTTTCTTTATTGCCCTTTTGTTCTACTGCCATAATTGAGTTTTCTTCTAAATGACTATAAACTCTGTCGGCATCAATTCCCATGTATAGTTTATACATTGTCGGAAGGCAAGTTATTGGTCTATAATTTTTAGGGTGACTTGCAGGTTCACTCTTAAGTAAGAGCATTGTTTTGGTGTCTGTTCAGGGTGCACATATAAATAGTTATTACCCATGGCTAAATCCGCATGTAAAGATGTTAATACTTTTAACTAAAAGCTAGGTACTGCATCTGGGCCTGGGGTTTTCCAGTTAGAGGCTTTTCTCAACTTTGTTTCAATCTCTCTGGCTGTTACTTCATTCCATTTCATATCCTGTACCTTCAAACTTCTTATTCTTTCTTTTATTTTTTTTCTATCCATTTAGCATCTTTGTTATGTTACACAGGATCTTCATAGATACTTCTCCAAAATGTATCTACTTCCTCTTTTTTTGGCAGTCTTTCAATTCTTTTTACCTTATTTCCTAGTTCTCTATAAAACTTTTTGGGGTCATCAATAAATTGCTTATTTTGTACTTTTCCCTTATATTTATCTGTGTATCTTCTAAATTTTTCTGCATGTGCTGAAATTTTTAGTTTGTTATTTCCGATAGTGCATGATAGATCCTGGTCTGTTCTGATACTGTGCATTGCTTTAATCACATCTATCTTTCTTAGTACTTTTGTTGATCTATTCCCTCTTCTGTAATCTTCTAACAGTGACACTTCTTGTCTTAATTGCTTTATAGTTTTCTCTATTCTATACTTCCATGATTGTATTTGATTTCTCCCCTTCCTTTCCCTCACTACCCTGTGATCTTGTGGTAGAACTTTATCAGTTATTAATTTAGCAGGTCAGTAGTATATCCTGTTTACTTCTGTTATATCACATGGATCTCTATGGACAGTTCTAATTACTGCATTCATTTGTTTTATCAGGCTTCTTATTTTTTGAGTTGTATTGACCTTCTGCAGTCTATTTCTCTTATTGATTTTAATACATCTATCCATGTCCATTAAATCAAGCAACTCCTCTCTTAGCTCTTTTTCTTCCAAACTGAGGGCACATCCCTTGTTTTCCGTTTCCTGCGGGCATTCTAGAGAAAGTTCTATAGCATGTTCCTGTGGCACATTCTCTTCAATTTCATCCTGTGTCATCTGTTGCTCTGTTATATGGAGACTCACTGTCCTATCACTCCTCAACACTGGCTGCATCAGGGTTTCCACAGTTTCCTGTTCCTTTCCTTGCTATCTAGCCTCAAATGAACATTTATACTGGTTTCCTGTGGAAGGCTTCAAAATATCTTGATATGGCACCTGACCAATTGCTTCCTGTTCCACTGGTTTCCCCTTAATTTGGTTATCCATTGCTCTAACCTGTTGTGGTGCTTTTACCTGTTGAGGTTCTGCAGTATACACACTGGTGTTGTCCTCCATGTCAGAACCAACATTATTGAATCTGTATGAACCCCCTGCTAAGGTGTTGGTAATCTCTGACAGTGGATAGGAACTCCTCAGTTTCAGTCACTGCAGATTTGTTAGTACCAATTAATCACCCCCCGTGCAGCCATATGTTCCTGGCCAGTTTTAAATGTTCTACTTATCACGTACATTATTATGACCGTGGTCCTATGTCAGGATTACTGATATGCATGGACAAGGGTTCTGGCACCATTTACAAAGTTGAACAAGTGTCCCCAGACAAGGAGTACTTGTCATCTCTGCCTCATTATAAGAGGAAGGAGCCATGCTGACTTACTGTCTGGATGATAACTTCATTCTCTGCAGCACTGTATGGCATTTTACAGTATGCAGATGTTTTGGGCACCATAGCCCTGTACCAGATGAAAAATAAAAGAAACATAATACATAATAAAGACGCAAGTGATTGTTAACAAAACTAATATGTATGTATGAATGTTGCCTCCATTATGTACAAACAAGTAAGCATAGGACCCCCCCACACACACAGACACACACACACCAAAAAAATAAAAATGTTAGGGAAATGAAAAACAAATGTAAATGTTATATAAGGAGGACTGCAGGTATGTAACCAAGTAGTATATTGCAGCATTAACCAAAGCAACATACACTTTTCTATTATAAATAGCTAAAAGTGTTTTGGATATCTGCTTGTATGGAGGGCAGACAGTTACATATCACAGGTTAACACAGAGTGGGCTCCAAAAAGTCAACTCCCTGACCTTGGTAGTAAGTGATACAACACTCTTATGAAATAACTTGCCTAATGGCGATAGAAAATATTCCATGATGTCATGTTACATTCTTCACAAATATTTGCAATGAGCAAAATAACTGCTACCAGCAAGGTACAAACAATGGATACACTAAAACTATGGGTGCATTGTGAAATGCAACCCATCTGTAAGTTTGAAATACAGGATTGTGCAAAAAATGGCAACATATCTTTACATTAAGTTAGTTGTGATACTCGAAACAGGTTTTGCAAGCAAATAGCAGCATGGAGCTCAAGGATAAACAGTCTCTACTACCATGATGCAATTTCTTTGACTACATGATTACCTTAATATAGTGCCAATTCAGGCCTGTGAGCACTGTGAATATCCAAATGAGGTAAGCACTCATTAGCATTCATGAATTCCAAAATCTGCACTATGTGGTAAAATGTAAATATGGTGTAAGGACCTACATGACTGTATGCACATGCCCAAGAAGTGTTATCTATTATTAAGTATGAATGATTAGACTGACTGCAGTATCAATCAGTTTTCATGGTCAGTCCTCTTTGATATACACTTACCAAAGGTGCATCAGGAAGAAGGGACTCACAAGAACTTTTGTGACTACCATTGATTGACTTAGGAGAGCAACATTCCTACCATTTATATGAGTTATTTATTACAACAGTTTCTGCTTCTGAATACAATTGGTTTTGCAAATTATGAAGAAGTAGATTACTCACTGAAACATATATCAACTGCAAACCAAATCACATAGCAATCTTTTAAGAGAAGCATAAGTATGGGAATGATGCTCACAAAATAAATAGAAGAAAACAGGTGCAGTGTTCAATTTTTTTTATTTTATAATGTGTAAAGAAAGATTATTTTCCCTGTTGCCAGTATCACAGCTATCCACACATCTAATTACAAATTACACAAGACAAATGTCAGGAATTGTCTATGTTGTACCTATAATGTCAATTAATACTATATCACATCTTGAGGATATGCAACCTTTTTACCTTCAAAGTGTGTCACACATAGTGATAGGAATCTTATCTGTGCCTTGTGAATGACCTGGTATCATTAGGTTCTAATCTAGAGATGGTGGTGTTTGTGTGAACATAATGATACGTAAGGAGCAAACTTGAGGAAATATCAGAAATATCAGAACTGTGCATTTTTACTACTTGTCTCATAGTGTTTCCTCTATTTCAGTAGTCTCTTTTTTACTTTTCTCTTTATCATTTATACATCATTTGGCATTGTGCACTCTGGACTGGCAGTGGCTCTTAGCAGTTAACTACAGTTCACTGCCTAAGGAAAAAAAGTGGAAAATTTAATTTGGGCTACCTCCTGTAGTGAAAACAAGTCTGGAACCAGTGCATTGCCATCAGCACTCTGGCTAGTACTTAGTGAAGAATATGCAGCTCTTAAGTAATTTCTTCATGCACAAGGCGTAAATGCAGTGAGTTTAGAGAAAGAAGATAGGTGATGTAGATTGAATCCAGTTAACAGCTTTGCAAAGGGGAGTGTAAGTACATACTTGCACACATTTTGTTATATCATCATGCTGTTGTTTAAAACTCGACTATTCTTAGTATTGCAAGCAATATGAGAACTGCTGCCTGTCCACTTTCACATTATTTATTTAATTGCATATTAAAAGAAGGAAAGAGAGTGCAGCTGTGACTCATGGTGCTGTTGTGTTCTTAAACTCAACTGTCTTTCTAGTTGCCTGCCCCTTATGTAAATTTGGCCACATAGCTCCTTCCCGGGTGTATATCACATCATCGAAAACTGCAAACATCGAAGCATAAAACATCGAACTGGGAACATCGAAATGGGGGAAAAAACACATTTGTGGAGTGTAGGTCAAAAAAAAATTGCTCCATGCAGGGGGGTAAGACCCCCTGCACCTCCCACACCCCCTGCCACTTAAATATACCACTTCTGAGATCGCACTTTACTACACTACAGTACGGAAATGGAAGCTTTCCATTTCCTACACTGTAGCATGATCTCAGAGTTGGTATATTTAAGTAGCGGGGGTGTGGGGGGTGCAGCCCCCCCCTGCCTACACCCTTCATGTTTCATGCCCCTGTTTGGTATTCCCATGTACAGCATTTCGATGTTCTGCTGTTTTGATGTCTTCAGTTTGATGTTTTCTGCTTCGATGTTTCCAGTCTTCGATGAAGTGATATAAACCCCTCCTTCCCTCTCCTCTTTTATTGGCTTTTGTAAGCACAAAATTATAATTTTGTGAAATCTCTCCCCTTCAATTATTTAAATTTATTGACCATCCCATTGTATCCCACAGAACCAGAATACAAAGTGCCCACACTCTTTCAATCTATCTTGCTCTTTTAATATTAATGGTTCTCCATTTAGATAGCTGAAGCTTAAGTTACCCCCTCTTTCATATCTAACTGCTTAGTGCACACAGGAGTGTTGGAGATAGTAACCTATTTTATTCCATTTTACCTTTATAATTTGCAACATCTACTCCAAGACCACCAATTATTAGAGATCCCACATTCTGCCTCTCAGTAGTCACCTTGGGATTAGGGCTTCTGTTTTCTCCTGGTGAGAGAAGGAGCACAGGGATGTTATTTCCTGGAGAATGCTGATCACTGGAAAGCCTAATAACTGCTTCATAGGTGACAGTTTGGAATTTGTGCTTATGTTCTGCTCCAGGTGACAGAAGGAGCAGAGTGCACTGATTCCTGACTGTTTCTGGTTGGACAGTGAGTGTCTGTGCTTCTTGTTCCTGATTGGTCTGGTTGTTATTCAAGGCATCTACCAGGAAAAGTCTACAACAAGCCTACAAAGACTTGCATCATCTGTGACAAGACTGTGGATCACCAAACAGGCTTTGGCCTGCTTCTCATCTTGGGATTGGTACTAATATTTTGTTTCTAGTGAGAGAAGAAGCAAAGGAGCATTGTATCCCAGCAGAGGGAAGCTATGGTGAGACCAGCACTAGTTGTAGCCAGGCAGTAGCCATTCACACAACTTCCATCTTTTTATCATTCTTAAAAAGCAAATTCTTTGTTTTCAAGAAGTACTGCTTGATTTGTTTCTAACTTTGGAATATCTGCCTAAATACATTATCTTTGAATTTTCAGGGTTACTTATTAGCTCCCCTCAAGTGTTTGGCTGTGCCCTGTCTAGACACAGACAACTTGGGTGACATTTTTAATGTAAAAGCACGATTGAAATTTCATCAATTAGTTCATTCAACTAATTTGCAGTGACAAGAACTGTCCCCAGAGTTGCAAATCAGATATTCCTGACATTGTTTTATATTCTCACTCCAACTGTCTAATCAATAAAAAAGGGTTTGTTGCCATGGATATGAACTTTCCCACTATCTCTGTTACCATTTTGGTGGATATGGGCATCCTGAGATTATGTAGAAATTGCTTCATGTTTACTGACAACTTGTTAATTTTCAAACAAACTGATATGCCATGTGAGAGATGTATTTGCACAGTGTCACCAGAGGCAAAGCTCTCACATAAAAGTACTCCTAATGAAGATAAGGTTGTCAGTAGTACAGGCACTGCACCAATCACACACAATTCAAAGCAGACATATAGACCCACATAAGCTGAGGCACTTAAATGTAACCTTCCTAAACCCCAAAGACCTCCTAGATGAAGTACTCATAAAAAATACCATTAGCAGCTCGAATGCACTCTTTCAAAATAACGCCCACATCAACACATACAGACAAATCTCATGGAGCCTCTATTTCTAAGTCTATAAGGCAAGCCACCACACAATTCAACATTCTGTTTATTGGAGACTCCATTGTGAGACACACTGATGTCCTTCTCATCAGGCTGAGTAAGGAGAAAGTCACAGTCAGTTGCTTTTCGTGGGCTAGGATCTGCCAAATTACACATGCACTCAGGTCATTCAACTTCAAGTACGAGTATTGCTCATTCCATGTGGGTGTAAATGACCTGAGAAATACCTCCCTAGACTATATGAAGAGAGACATCATGGAGCTCTTGGAATATGATCCCCATGCTGGTATGAGCCTAGCATTGAGCAGCAGTTTACCTTCTCCAAGGATGATGCCACAATATGAACAAAAGATGACTGACTTTAATAACTGGCTTAGTTTCTGGTGTCATCCTAAGGGGGTGCAATAATTGCCACCACAGCAGGAGATGGTCAACAGACCATGCTGTTTTGCCAGGGATGGTGTGCACCTCTCCCCTCTAGGCTTTTGAATATCAGTTAAAATATTGTCTTTCACAACAGTACCTTTTTTAGGCAATGCCAAACTGAAAGTACTTCCGACATCTTAAATCAAAACCAAGTAAATCTAAAGGTACTACTAATCAGTGTTAAGAGTTCTAAACAAAAAAAAAAACTCCACTCCCTAGAAGCTCTCTTAACCTTAGAGAATGCTGATATCTGTGCAGTCACTGAAACATGTTTTAAAGCTGTGGAGAGTACACTGACAATGCAAGGTTATAATGGCTTCCACATATTTAGATCAGTTACTACACAGACAGGAACTAAAGGTGGAGGTGTCTCCATTTACATCAAAAATAAATATATCTCAAGGTTGGTCAAACTGGAAAATGCACTTGAGCTACTCCATGCTCAAATCACCATAGGCAGAATCTAATACCACATCCTTGCAATCTGTAGGTCCCCCTCTATGATCCAGGAAAACCATAGAATGTATTTAAACATATTGGAAACACTCATAATCCAACCTAATGCCATAGTCGTGGCTGACATTAATTACCTCACTATTAACTGGCAATCCTGTATGATACCAAATGCACAGGCACAGAGATTCCTGGATTTTGTATACACAAACTCCCTGGACCAGATTGTCAATACATCAACCATGGGTGCAGTCGTTCTGGATCTGGTCCTCACTAATATGGGAGAGTTCTGCACATCCCTTATTGTAATGTCTTCCCTGGTAAGGTCAATCCTCAAAATGCTCTCCTTTGAAGTAAAAATAAAACCAGGACCCCCAGCTAACCCTGGAATCTACAGGAACTACTCTAAGGCTAACTCCCTACTATTAAGTGATAACCTGAAAAAATTTCAAGCCTCCATAAACCCTGAGAACACTGCTGCCTATGCACAACTGTTGACAGAAACCCTATACAAGCATGTTAATAGCTGCATAAAGGCAGCTGTGACCAACAGGAAGGAGTACAGAAGTTACTCAAAAAAACAAGCCACCCTGGTGTATTCACAAAATCAATGCACTGTATAACACAAGGAAGAAAATCATGGCAAAAATTAAAAGGTGCAGCACCCAGCAGTATAAAAGTATTCTCATCAACTAAACAAATGACTAGAAGGGCAAATGAAATCTATCAAAGCCAAATCTGAGGTAAATTTGGCCTTGCAGGCCAAGGACAACCACAAGGCATTATTTATCTATGTCCACAACCTCAAAAATAATACACAGTTGTGTGCAGAGCTCATTGTAAATTGAGACACCTATACTGAGACAGAAGATATAGCAAACCTACTAGCCAACAAATTCACTTCCAACTTTTCCCCTGTCTCCTCCTCGACCTTCCCTCAGAAAATACCATAAAATGTAACACCCACCCCCACTATCACTAGGGAACAGGTACTTAATGCACTCTCTAAGGCCAAGAACACTGTATCAATGGGCCAAACAATATCCCAGGATGTCTTCTAAATAGCATGAAACATGACCTATCAGGCCCTCTGGAATTGCTATTTAACTGTAGCCTCCAGATAGGCTTCATGTCTCATGAATGGGAACAGCAACAGTCATCCCTCTGCACAAATGTGGGCCATCTACAGACCCTAGAAACTAGAGACCCATAAGTCTCATTAGTCTTATATATAAAGTCATGGAAAGAATTATTATGGAAATGATCAATAATGATATAGTACACCTCCAAACACTGGACCCAACCCACTTTGGTTTCATCAAGGACAGCTCATGCCTACTCTACCTGGTGGACAGTGGACTTCTTTGAGAAGGTCACTAAAGCAATGGATGAGAGAAAGGTTGTTCACATTGCATACCTTGACCTGGCCAAGGCATTTGATACAATACCCCACTCAGGAATTGTTGACAAACTCAGGAGGTTAGGTACAAACCCGTATGTCACCCAGTGGAGAGCTAACTGGCTCACAGAGAGGACCTAGAAAGTTAGAATTGGGGGGTCTACCTCTACAAAGAGGCCAGTCACAGGTGGAGTCCATCAGGGATTGGTCCTTGGGCAGCTCCTTTTTGGAATTTACTTCTCTGAAGTCAAGGCCAATGCCAATGGTCTCTGGCTGACTAAATTTGCAGATTATTGCAAATCAGGAGCTGTCATCAAATCCCACACTGACACAAACGTTCTCCAGGAAGGGCTAATACAGACAAACAACTGGTGTCAGAACCATGGACTAAAACTAAATGCCAAGAAATGCATAATAGTATCCTTTGGGAAGTCATCTACCCCTGGTAACTATCATACTGACAAAACACCCCTTAGAGATGACCCATTAGTTAGTAGCTTAGTGACACACACAGACAATAATCTAGCTTTTGACCATCATGTGTCTACAGTATTGAGGAAATTATTCTAAATTGTGGAACTTATAAACAAAGGTATGGCATCTAGGTCTAAGGAAGTCATTGTTCCACTATACTTGGCATTCATCAGAGCTATCATTGAGTACAATACCTCCTTTGATATGTACCTAACCGGGCATATCCAACAACTGGAATGTCCACAGAGGTTTCTCACTAAAAGAATATAGGGTTTAAGTAAAATGTCCTATGCAGACCGCCTCAAGGTCCTATCCCTGTATTTTGTCTTCTACAGGTTGTTGAGGAGGAAATCTATGCCTGGCATACAGGGCATTGCCAGACTCGACTCTGATGGACTTCCTCCATATCCACAAAACAAACAGCACCAAAATTACCCATTCTAAAGACTTAAACATGTGATATAAATATGACTTGCTGACAGGTATGTATCCCGGAGACTACCATTTGTCGGGAACAGGCTCTCCATCCATGTGAAGCAGAGTTCCTCTCTAACCCAATTCAAGTGTAACTTAAACAATTGGATGGAGAACAGGAAATTCATCCCTAGCTTGGCACCTATGTCTCTAATTTACACAGGCAACCTGTAAATGTTTCATTTCCCAAGCACCTGCTTACACTTATCAAGGGTACCAGAACTTGTCAGAGATTTGGGATGTATGGCTTAGTTTTAAAAAAAGGCCCCTGTGGTCATTAGCCTAGCAAACACATATAAACTTATAAACATACTACACGATTGAATTGTTTTTCTATCAGCTTTTTTTCTCTCTGTCAATTTTTTATAAGACCTTTTGCATTTTCTCTTCATTTGGCAGTGCACAAACACATTTCACTCCCTAAGGACAAAAGTGAATAATTTAATTTTGGCTATCGTCTATAGCACAAATGACCTAGTGCCAGTGAGTACCCATGTATCAGTACTGTGGGTAGTACTCAGAGAAAAATTCCACTTGTCCCTGTGGCAAAATCTATAAATGCAATGATCTTAAAGAGTGAAGACAGCTGATGCAGGGCTCAAATCCTGTTGACAGATAATTTTACTTAGGGGCTCAGAATGCCATTTGTCCAACATTTTGATTAGGAATGTCACAATAAATACAACATGAGCATCATGACTATGTTTATTGAAAAAATGTATCAATACTGGTTGCTATTGAAGACCAATATAATGTGTGTAAATTATGTAAAAGCATGACAATCATGAAATCTAGAATGCACATACATAGGTATGATGTGCACAATATTTTTGATCTATTATTGAGTTTTCACATATCTCAAGTATGGTTTTAGTACAGTAAATATTACAAAGTATGTATTTAACCTAACCCTCCATGTCTTAATTAAGTCATACTGCTACTACATGCATCTGAAATATATTTACAAAGATGCACAATGCCTTTTATATAGAATTGCAGTCCAATTACTAAGTAAAGTCATAGATATACAGGCATCTCTTTAGTATTTCTACATTCAGTCTTAAATAGTATACCTCTACTTACAATGTTAAAAATGTTAGGTCACAATTAATCAGTAAAGTTTAACATTTTACCTTTTTTTCTCTTCTATTCAATTTAATATTTCCTGTGTTTAACACCCAACATGCTAATATGTCACGTCATACCATTTTCCTCTTACCAACCACAATTATAACCAGTACCATAAACCATATCAGTATTTAATATTGGAACATTTCTTGGTAGATTAGGTATTGCACATACCCAAGTCTCACTGCCATTTTTAATACCAAACCAAAGATAACAAAATAAACCTGATGTAAGGCTACTTACAGAGATACTAAATGTTATTTTATCATATAATTTCATCTGAGTCCAGTTTTCAGAGAATAGCTTTTTTTGTTTTGTTTGTTTTGATTTTTGTTGCTTTATTTTTGCTCCTCAGTTTAAAGCTAATGGGAGATTACCAGATCAGGGAAAGGTACTACGCACAAGGAAAGCTAGCTGCACCTGTAGTCTTTATGGCATATTGGGAAAATTAATAGATTTTAAATCCTTTTTTGGTGACTATATAGTATTTTGCAAACGTTTAGATAATATTTTTATGATGTAGCAGCGTTATTAATTTAAATTTGTTCATGAACTTTCAGCAATCTGTTTTCCAGACACAATAACTATGCTTTTTAGAAGTCCTTTTCAGCAGGTCTGATTCATTTAGAAGTAGCTGGTATGCCTGAATAAATACAGAGAGATACTCCTCCATTATCATCTAGAGACCCTTTTTACTTTTACAGCAAGGCAAGACCCCTTAACTCTCAAGCCTTAAGCCTCAAGATTTATGTTTTGAACTTAAGCTTTAAGGTTATGGGTACAGACACAAAATGTTAAGATTTAATGGTAGCAGAATTATTTATGGACTTATAAAATGTAATTAGGTAAACTTACATGAATTGTTGTTAAATTATGGATGAAAGGAGTTAACATTGTACATATTTTGTCATCAGTCCAAGGTTATCACTTTAAATTATAGCATAAATGTATGTCTTTGTGCTTCTATCTGTATTAATTTATTTTCATGTTACTTTCATACTTTGGATGTGAATTGGTTTCTGAGAAGGTTGTTTGTTACTCTTTTTCAAGTTGTTCTTAAAGTGACAAAAAATTGTTTATGAACTTTCAGAAGTCACAGTTCATATTCTGATTCATTATCTGTTTTTTTGAATCCTTTATGGACGAGTGGCAGCTAAAGCAAAACTTTAAAAAAAAAAATTGCAAACTAAGGCATAACTTGAATTTTGGCAATGTGAATATCGTGAAATGTTGCCTAAGACAGCTTAACACTTTATAGCATATTTGATTGCAGAGATTATCCACAACATTTGGTTAAAAGTAAAATAGCATATAGTTCAAAATCTCCTGAAACAGCCAATCCACAGATGTATAAAACACTAGGCTAATTCTGTCCAATACAGTAACCTTTCATTAGCAAGACTGAGTGCTTTCATCTATACAGAATACAGACCTCTTCAGAATGAATAAATGAAGCAAAATATATTTCCTTATATAGTGAATGGTTGCATGATATGTTATACAAATGTAACTACTTAATATTCATTTGCTTATATTTCAGCAAACAGGGTATGGCAATACTGTTATTAATACCTGGAGGTTGGGTCAGAATTCAAAGTTATTTACCAAAACAACTCCCTCCTCAGTAGCAAATTAGTCTAATCCCTAACTCTTCGGTTACATTTAATCTTTTTCAGTATATATATATATATATATATATATATATATATATAAAGACAAACTTAACAAAATCAGGGCATATCTCCTCATGTCTAGCTAAGTCATTGTTCTTATCCTGCTTTTTAATAATTATGTTGATAAATCCTTGCTTTGAGACCTTTCTCAGTAAAAAAACACAGCACAAGATAAAAAAGTTTCTAAATATACCACTCCCTTGGTGGTGCAGTTGCATCAACCTTCGCAAGACAATATCAATGGTTTATTTCCTACAGACACACACATTTCAAGTATGTTAAGGGTTTTTTCCCCAACTGTGGGTATATCTAATTTAAAAAGCTGTTTCAAATTATAAACAGCTTTAGAAACAAACTGTGGTCCTAAGCCAAGTCTGTTATCTACATTCAAACTCAGTGTTGTAATTGGCCAATGCTGTCTAATAATAGTTTGTATTGCTGTCGCATCAGTGGAAAATCCTAGGGCAGAATGCCTTCGAGTATTGTGACCCTGTTCTCGGATGAAAAATCAGTAGGCCATCCACCAAACTTTTGGAGTAAATCCCTAGCTGCAAACATATTTTTCAAAAGTATTACATTCCTTAATAAACATGCCATCCTTTAATATCATCTTAAAAATCCTTAGAAACTGCCCTTTCATTTCATCCTTTTCTTCCAGAATGGGTGATTACTAGTAAAATGTAGGTACGAGTTGCTAAAAAAAACTTTTTTTCTAGATATATTGGAAGATATTCTCTTTCATTCCAACTTTTTGCTAAATTCAACATTGAAAAAAAATATTATTAAGATCAAAAGAATAAGTATAATGCGAGTATTATTTATTTACTTATTTATTGACATTTGATTACCGGGAAAGTCCGACAGGGTAGAAGCCCATTTTCAGCAGAGAACCTGGGAGAAAAGCTCCAAATTATTAAAAAAAAAATTTTAAAATAATAACTTTACAATCTTCAAAAATAAAACAAAAACATCTGCAGTTCAAATAATTAGAACAAATTAGTCATAATATAAAAATATCAGTTAAGAAATATTACAATTTACATGACAATTGTTAAATATTTACAGAAATTTTAGACAGTTTGTAGAGAAATAAAGGTAAGTTAGTCTTATACAAACAGGAATTGCAATACGAAGTGAGGGAAAAACAGGCTTATGGTATATTTAGAGAGAAAGTCAGGGAAGAGAATTTGATAGCAGTAAGAAAGTAAGTAAAAAAAGGGTGAGTAAGGATGTGTAAGGAATGAAAAGGTAGTTGTTTACATTTAGGGATACAGGTTATCCTGGTTTTGAGCAAGAACAGAGCCAGATTTTAGCTAAGAAGTCTTTCGGAGTGGTTTTAAAAGATGGGAGGGAGGGTATAGACCTGATGGATGCAGGTAAGGAGTTCCAGGCTTTAGCAACCTTGTACAAGTACAGACAATGCCCAGCAGGTTTGCTAGGTTTATAGACAGACAGAAGATTTTGTACACTGGACTGCCATGTCTGACTGAGAACATAGTCATGTATAATGTTTTTAGTGGTGGATAGGCAGAAGAATGGTGAATAATTTTATATGTGGCAAATGCCAGGTTTTTGTAATATAAAAAAATGAGACCACAATAAATCATTGCAAAACTTTTCCCAACTTTAATGTGACCTAATTGAAAAACAAACAGCTCTGTTAGGGGAAAAAAATATAAAAAATAAAAAATGTATAATACGCTGGTTGTATAAGTGTATACACCCTTAAACTAATATTTTGTTGTCTGTGCACACCCTTAAACTAATACTTTGTTGAAGCACCTTTTGATTTAATTACAACATTCAGTCTTCTTGGGTAGAAATCTAGCAGCATGTGTTTTTTCTGGCAAATTAATGGCAAATCATTAAAGAGTGAAGTTAGAAAATAATGACAGACATTTGAGTTTCATATTTGAAATTCTTCAGAAAATGCATGCTAATGCAAAAACCTGTTATTCTATCAACTTTTTATGTTTGTAACTGCAATATTTAAAACATTTTCCTATTTTTGGGCCTTTGTCCCACATTTATTTATAGATTTCTTGCTCTAAGAGGTATGTAATAGTCATGAAAGGATATACAGGAAATATTATGTATCTATCCATCCATCTATTCACACACACACACACACACACACACACACGCACGCACGCACACACACACACACACACACACACACACACACACACACACATATTCACACAGATTTTTTTTTTTGCAATAGAACAAAAGGCTCATCCAGATTCTGCTACAGTTTGCTGTGAGGGAAAGGTTAATTTTAATTAACAATACTATTTATATTGACATTATCCGTTATCCTTCTTTTTTCTTCATTTTCAATTTTTTTATCATATACATTCTTTTTCGATCATTTACTGTATTTCCTATAGAATTACTTCCTTTCACTTTTCTCATTTTTCTTCATTTTCATCACTTTATTCACCTGGTATATTACTTTCTTTATATACAATTCTTTTTGTCTATTTTCATATATTTTGCACTTCCTCATCTTCCTCATCATCACCCATTACTTCATTTTTAACTTCTATCATGTATTCAACTATATTTTCAACATACATTTCCTATATATGTTTTTTTTTTAATTTCTCATTGCCATTTTCCTTACAATCCATCAAAAATCACATTGTTTCCCACATTTAAAATGTTTTCCAACACTATTTTTTGCGATTTGACTTTCCCTCTACATTACATTAAATATCTTTTTCTCAAATCACCTCTATTCCCTTCCACATTTATACCACTTGATATATTTTCTTTTTGTTTCCTCCACACCACTAGACCCCCATCATTATACTCACATGCCATTCTTTCCACTTTTGCCTTTCTTCCTTCCATTTTCATTCCTTTCATAAATTCTTCTTCTTCTGTTTCATTACATTTCTGAATTGTATCCATAATATCTGGTTCTTCCTCTTCCAACAGATGTCATAGTACTCCATCCTGCAACCCTACCAACTGGAGTGTTGTAAATTGAATATCCTCCAGTCCTCCCTATCATTTTTCCTATTTTATTACCACTTATAATATTTTCAAACAATTTCTTCTGACACACATCTTCCAAGTCATCTGCAAATTGTTCTCCTTTTTCTGTCTCTGCTTTGTTCTCCACTATATTGACAATCACACTTCTCCTCACAGCCTCCACAGTGCTATGAATGGGAGATGTGCATGTTCCTGTCATACAGGAAATTTTCCAGTGCCTGGGCAAATCTCTCCTAGCAGTATAAATACCAACTCAGGTTCCCTTTAAAAAAAGCTACTAGCCTAATGGGACTAACCTGGTCAACAAAGCATAAACAAAAATAAATAAATTACAATGGTTAGGTAACTTACCATCCCATATCTTGAATAATAAAATACATTTAAGAAACTTTTCTCAGCCTCTTTCCATGCATATAGTAGTTTATGTAGTATGTGTATAATTGTGCTGTATTTTTGCATATCTTAGCTTGCATTTTGTATATTGTTTTCTTTTTCTCAATGCACTCAGGGTAAGATTAAAGGATCTGGTTAATTTGTATTCAGTGTTACCAGTATTGTCTGAATTTTGCTATGTGCTCATTTTGTATATAATATCGTTGGTTGAAAGACAGTGATGTTAATCTGATCTTTGGGCTCCTGTCATATTTGAAGAAATAGTAAATAAAAATATGGAGCGATGGTCATTGAAGCAATCTGAAGGACTTGGATGACATAAAGATGAGGTCTCTGTGCCTGAGGAGGGGTAAAATAAAAGTTTTTGGAAGGAAGAGAATGGGCATGGAGAGAGAGTGGAGCTTTAAGGGGGCTAACATAAGATGGATTATAAGAAGACAATGGAAAGGCCAATCAGGGGCTTAGAAGAGGTAAGGGGAAGCTGAAAAAAGAACTGAGAGTGAGAAAAAGAAAATATAAAATCCTTTATAGACACTTCTGTATTAAACAAGCTGAAAGTGAAGCAACAAGGGTGTTAGTGGTATAGGGAGAAAAGCAGAGAGTCTTGATAAATTCTTTTAATTACCTCTTAAAGAGGCTATGTTTCTACTCAGTGGCAAGAGTTGGAATAAAATGAACTTTGACATGTTGGTTGAGAATAATAAACTGTTATAAAAAATTAAATGCGTTATCCAGATTATGTAATTCCTATGATTCTACTGTCAGTTTTATTTTAAGAAGTAACTCAGTGAGGGGACTTATCTGAAAGCCAAACCAAGTTACTATGGTGCTTTTGTATAATGGGGACTTCAGTAATCTTGTTATAAATGTTGGGGGCCATTTGTCTAATGTTTGACATGGTTATGGAAATTATTCTTATGAAAAAATGGTCAAAATTCCATGATGATAACTGATGTTAAAAATAACAAAAGTTTACAGTATTGAGGTCTTGTGAGACAAAGCAATAGTAGCTTTATGATTGGTAACATATGAGATGGTCTGTTATAGGCTAGCAGATGTGTTGTATCTGTATTTCAGGAAGGCTTTTGACTGTGTATTACATAACAGATTGCTGAGGAAATTAAGCTGTGGTATACAAACTGGGAAGGTGACTGCAAAATTAGTAGGAAGGAACAAAGCAAAGCAGTCATATGGGGACATTATGTCTGTAGATTGTGGTTATAAAGAGATCAGTACTGAGGTCAGTTTTATTTAATGTGCCCATTTCAGGTATTATTCCTGGCCTGGAGAGTAAAATGAATACATTTACTGATAATGCCAAACGAGGGGTACTGATAATACCAAACAGGCAGACAGATGAGCAATGTCTGTGTACTTAGTGGCAGCATTGATGATATTACCTGACCAAATTCTTTTTGATAGAACTCAGTTGTCAAAGGAAAAATTAACTTCAAAAAGATCAATACACGGCAGGTTCAGGTTAAGGCGCTTTAATCTTGCAGCAAGGAGACAAAAACATTCTAATACAGAGTTTGTCTAACTAGAATCAGGAAGTACAGGTATTTTTATACACTTTCTAATAAGACATTGCCTACCAAGCTGACGTAGCGGATCACAAGTTTTAACATCATTACTTCATAGCAGTTGTTTATTCATGTTTTTCTGCTTGCACTATCAATTTTGTGAGAAACTTCCTAAGAAAAACAACGTGGCCTTAGCGACCACCGGTTAGATACAACTTTCCTCTATGCAATGTTACCATTCAAGATACTACGGCTAATTTGAGCACAAAGCAAGTATAGATTGCAGTTCATTTCTTTAACAGTTCTTTGTCTGCCTTTATCTCTTCCCTCTGCAGCTGTGCATGTTCTCATAACACGAACAGAGCTAATTGTTCAAAATCATAACATAATAGAATATAGCATTGTTTCATTTATTACTTCCTGACCTAGCAGATAATCACCTGCTTCTCAGTACATTTCCAAAAGGCATAAGCATGAATTTTGCTGTGCTAGCAAACACTAGGTCAGAGGGCAACTTGCAAGTTTCAAAAAGCATACTGCAGTTTCAAAAACATATTTTAGTCTCATATAAAACTAAGCTGTATATAAAATAGAATGAAAAACATGTTAACTCTTTTAGCTTCTAATTAGCACTAAGCACACATATTAATACATATTTTTCTAACATCAGTCAGTGCTCTACCCTGGTAATCAAAATGAAAATAAGCTAAAATAAATAAATACAACTGGTAATCTGTTAAATCTATTTTTATATAATGAAGTACGGAGATTAGTATGATGAAGTATGTTTAATCCCTCTGTATGTTGAATGTTATGACTATATAATACTACTGAACATTCTAACGTGTGTAATGAAGTGATGAGTGCAGTAGAGGAGATGACACTTCACCCCCTCATGGGCAGTGCTCCCAAAAGATAATCAAAATATTTAGTTGATGTAGATCTCTGCATAGTGAAATAGAGTGTGCTATGTCTCCTACACAATTTTGTGTTTTGTTTGATTGATTTTTAATTTAGCTTTGGGGGGAGTGGTTATTTATTGTTTCAGAAATGGTCAAAGATGGTGTTTATCATTACCCAGCCTTGTAATGAGGTGGCATTCTTAACTCTGAACACAGATATATGTGCAATATAATAAGAAACAATAAAAAAATTATAACCATAAATAAAAAATCTGTTATTAAAAGCAACAAAATATTGAATAAAGCTCTATTGCCTCAGCTTCACAAGCTACAGATGGGAATGAAACAACAGCAAAACGGTCATGCTTACACAGAGAAGATAAGGACAATAAAGAGAAGGCAAATATTAAATGAGCTATCAGGCATTTCCAACACAGCTCCACATTTAACCCCTGATGGCATAATGCTATAATGTAAAGCACACATGCACAGCTTCTGTATTTCATAAAACTGTTTTAACATCATTTTTCAAAAGTCTTCAAATTTAGTACACAAAACATCTTCTCAAAGTGTACATGAATAGCATTTGACATGATGAAAGATGTTGTGATACTGGGATTTCGCTGATCTAAATTCTTCATATTTCCACTGGGATCTTGTAAACTAAGTTTAAACATCATTTTCCTCTCATTAATATATGTTTGCCTTAAACACAAAACATAGTGTGAATCATAATTTCGGCATTACAAGAGAAAGTGTAATATTCTTACCACTGACATTAATTGCTCCACTTGTAGAAGTAAATGTACTTGCACTACAATGGCCACATGGAGGGAATTCCTCCCCAGTATTTACACACAAACACATACAGACATGTACTCGTGCACACAGACATAAACACACAAAGACAGATAGGTAAAAAGACAGACAAGACAGAAACAGACTCACTCTCTAAAATCCTGCCATCTTCCAATGAAGTGACTGTGCAGCAATATATTACCAAAGCTGGAGCCCTTATAAAAGACTGAACAAAAAAGAAAGGTTGGAAGTACTAACATGAAGCTGGTGTATAGGTACATTGCAATGCTGCTTTACAAAATGAATACTCAGCAGTCTACAATGATCGTTAAGGAATTCACAATCAGCTGGTTTATTACAAAGGAAATGTTATTACTGCATAGTGCTTTCATCCAAATTCATAACAAAGGGCTTCATCAGAACAAATAGTTATAGACCATTAAAACTCAGATGTGATGTCTAACATCATTTCCTCATATACTAACTACTAATTAATTAAAATTCCACAATATGGATTATAAATAATATAAAACTACCCAACCAAATACAATATCAAATATATGATATTACAGTCTAGAAAGCCTATAACTTAGCAAGTAATTGATTGAAATAATTTAATTTAAACTTGGATAAACACCAGCATTAAGGCATAATTGCATTTTTAACTCTTTCAATTCTAGAAGCTCCTGCCAGTGTCCACCTATAGGATTAGACACCACAGATTCTAGGACATAAAATTTAAACTTGTGAAAACCAGATGCACAGGTGTATGAACTAAAGAGCCACAAGAGACAATAAGAAATTGAATACTTGAAAAAAACACTCATTTTATTTTAGTTAGTGTACATTTTCCATCCTAATAGGCATGGACTATAGCTCTGTCAGATCTAAGGCATTAGAGTCAACTCCAAAGCTGATGGATCCGTGTCTGCCCCTTGGGGCTTCAGCTTTGGATAGCTTGGCTCTCGCCTCTGACTGAGGTGGACTGTCTTCATAGCAGGGGGAACCAATGGGTCAGAAGCTTGGCTTCTTGGCCCTGTCTACTTCCTTCTCCCCAGAGTGTTCTGCCTTTGAGATGGTGGAGAGAGTGTTTTCTGCTTCTGTAGGATGGATGGCTCTTCTTCATTGGATCTCCCCTCCAGATCCCATATGTTTCTGTGCCTTGAGCCCCATCATTCCACTCCACACAGGAACAGCCATCCCAAAGTCTCCAGGCTACCCAGCAGGGTATTACTAGTGCTTACAATACTTCTCTGGAATGCCCCACCAAAGAAATCCCTAAGAAGAGGAACTGCAAGAGGATGCACTTGGACTCTCCTCAGGAGTCTGTCACTGAAGATACAGATTTTGATGATGGGGGGAGGGTCCCCAAGATCTTCACCCAAGGATGTCTCATTTGGTGACACCCTAGAAATCCTTAAGCAGAGAGGTGGTCGGTCCATTGATAACCATTCCAAAGAGGAATCTGTATTCCTGGAGGCCTTTGGGTCTAACCCATCTACCTCCTGGCTGACTCTGCCTGCTGATGAGCTCATTGATTTGCTATCTAAGTGTGCATGGAAGGAACCAGACACAGCTGAGCCAAACCCCAAAAGACCAGATAAGGTTTTAGCACCACCTGCAAAAAAGGAATTTTGGAGCAAGGGATTCCCTGTAGATGTCATGGTCACAGTGGTGGCCCCCAAGAAAGAACTTGAAGTCTTCTTTGGCCTTGCAGTTGGCTACCCTTCCATTGATCACTAACTTATCAATCAGGCTTATCTCCCATGCAGCTGAAAGTACCTCAAGGGCAGTGGGATCAGGCATTTCTATTAGGAGGCATGCCTGGATGCACTTGTGTGACTTTGCAGAGCACTTTAAGTCTCTTTCATCAAGCTCCTTTTGATGGAAGTTCTTTGTTTAGCCTAGAGCTAAGGATACACTCTCCAGGTACAATCAAGATGGAAAGACCGTCTCTACACTTGGAGTATATTTTTTGACTAATCAAAGGACCTTTTCCGGGAATCAACTAAGAGATCAGAAAATGTGGTTAGAGAAGTCCCAGGGTCCTTTCCATGACCCTGTAGATAGTTCCACCAGGGGCAAAGGGGAAACTTGAATGGAAGATGCTGCCCATGTGGCAGAGGAGGCCTGCAAAACCAGGAGTCCAGAGGTTTTTTCTCCAACAGACCCTACCGGCTCTCTTGAAAGGATGCCTGATTGTCCACCTCTGGAGGCAATCAGGGGTCATTTATCCCTGCATCAGAGAGCTTGGCTAGACTTTACAAAAGATACATGAGTGCAGAGGATTATTTCCAGAGGTTATCTAATTGCCTTTTCTCCACCACCAGACCTTATAGAATTCAGAACTTACTCAAGACTCTTTTTAGTGCCAAAGAAAACAGGGGATTGGAGACCAATTTTGGATCTCAGCAGTCTGAACAAATCAGTTCAGTACACTAAGTTCCAGATAGTCATGGTTCAGTGCATTCTGTCCTTTTTGTGCAAGGATGACTGGAGGTGCTCAATAGACATTCAGGATGTGTACTATCACATTAAAATGAAAAGACAATTCAGAAGGTATTTACACTAGGCTAGACTTTACAAAAGATACATGAGTGCAGAGGATTATTTCCAGAGGTTATCTAATTCCCTTTTCTCCACCACCAGACCTTATAGAATTCAGAACTTACTCAAGACTCTTTTTAGTGCCAAAGAAAACAGGGGATTGGAGACCAATTTTGGATCTCAGCAGTCTGAACAAATCAGTTCAGTACACTAAGTTCCAGATAGTCATGGTTCAGTGCATTCTGTCCTTTTTGTGCAAGGATGACTGGAGGTGCTCAATAGACATTCAGGATGTGTACTATCACATTAAAATGAAAAGACAATTCAGAAGGTATTTACGTTTCCAGCTGGGAGTCAGCCATTACCAGTTCAGAGCACTACTCTTTAGCCTCACCATAGACCCCAGGGTATTCTGAGTGTTTCAGTACTTCGCTCATTAATGCCCCAATCAGCATCCACTGATAAGAGCTTGAGACCAAGTACTCCAGACTTGCTCACATCTAGAGATAACCATAAATTGCAACAAATCTCAGTTAGAACTATCTCAGACATTGGAGTTCTTAGGAGACATTTTCAGCACAATATCCTTGACAGATTCTCTTCCTCTGTCAAGAGTACAAAATATCAGATTTCAGGTCAGGAAAAATATTCAAAGCTCTGCAATCTCAGCCCAATTAATCCTACAGGCCCTGGGATGAATGTTTGCTTCTATATTTCTTTTTCTACTAGTAAGATTTCATATGAGGATTCTTCGATGGATGTTAGCAAATCAGTGGCCCATTCTCCATCTCCTGACCTGAAATCTGATATTTTGTACTCTTGACAGAGGAAGAGAATCTGTCAAGGATATTGTGCTAAAAATGATACATAGCCCACAAATTCAGTGTGCCACTCAACCACAGCCCATAAGGCATAACAACATATCCATCACTCTTGTCATAGGTGACTCTATAGTCAGGCACACTGATGTTCCACTCACCAGGCTAAACAAGAAGAAAGTTACTGTCTACTGCCTGTCAGAAAATGTGGTCAGATGCCAGGAGCCGCTACATAATGCACACACTCAGGTCACTCCACAACAAGTACAAATATGACTCTCATTGTCCATGTTGGTGTGAATGACCTGAGACATACCTCCCTCGACTAAATGAAAAGAGACATGGAGGAGCTCTCCAATTTTGTAGACCAGGCAGATATGGACCCAAGACATGAGTAGCATCCTGCCATCACCCAGAATGATACCACAGTACAAGGATAAAATGAGTGGCTTCAACAATTGGCTAAGCTTCTGGTGCATTCTAAGGGGATCCAGTATCTGTCTGCCTGGGATGAAATGATAGACAAACCATGATGATTTGCCAGAAATGGCCTGCACCTGTTGCCCTTGGGATTCTGGATACTGGCTAAGGCTTTTGCCACCTCTATGTGCCTTTTTTAGGCAAGGTTCAAATGACAAATTCACCACCATAACAGGTACAAGCAAGCAAAATCTGAGGGTAATGCTACTCAATGCTAGAAGTCTAAACCTCAAAATGCACTCACTCGAGGAACTCCTTAAAATGGAGAACATCCACATCTGTGCAGTGACAGAGACTTGGTTCAAGGCTCCAGAGAGCACCCCTGCATTATCAGGCTATAATTCATACCACACCTTTTGGCCACCTAACCTGGACAGAAACACTAAAGGTGTGTCCATATTCATTAACGATATCCACACCTCCTGGCTAGTTGCTCAGCATAATGCATCCGTGATTATCCAAGTGCAACTAACTCTGGACAAGACAACAATCCAAATTGTAGTTTGCTACAGATCCCCTACCATGCCCCAGGATTCCCACTCCTCATTTCTTGATACACTGGAAAATATTAGGGTACAACCTGACACCCTAATAATGGGTGATTTCAACTACCCCACTGTTAACTGGGAAAACTACTCATGTACTAACTCTTGTGCTCAACATTTTCTGGAATTCATAAATTCCAACACCTTGGATCAACTTATCCACACCCCCACCAGAAGCAGCAATATCCTAGACCTTGTCATTACCAATATGGGCAACCGGTGTTCCACACCAAAGGTCAATTCCTCGTTGGTCAGATCCGACCACAAGCTAATCACCCTAGACATCCACATCCCACCCCCCATTAGGGAAGCCACCATAAAAAAATTCTCCAAAGCCAACTTCACACTTCTTAAGACAGAAGTGGCAAACTTCATGACACCCATGCAGACAGACAATAGAGGTACAACTGCTGAATCCTACAGAAATGCACTTTATAAGCACTTACACGAGTACATGGATCATGCAATCCCTAAAAAAACCAAGATGCTATCTTCCAAAAAAAGGAAGCCAATCTGGTGGTCCCCTGCCATAAACAAACTGTACAACAGAAGAAAGAAACTGTTGCAAAAAAGAGCAAAATCCCATGATTGGAGGGACTCCCCGGTCAGCCTCAGTAAGAAGCTGAGATCCCTCATAAAATTCTCCAAAACTTGTTACGAAAACAAAATCACCACTGATTCTAAAGACAACCACTAAGCATTCTATAGCTATGCCAAGAATCTCAATAGCAACACTCAGATCTGTTCTGAGTTACAACACAATGGCACTAAATATACAGAACCAACTGATATTGCAGATAGGTTCAGTGCTAACCCCTGTCTCATCTCTATACCAGAAGAATGCAAAGTTCCTGTAATCAGAGCTGCACAGGTAAAAAACACACTCTCCAAAGCCAAGAGCAGGGCATCCATGGGACCTGACAACATCCCAGGCTGCGTTCTACATGAATTACAGAACGAACTGGCACCCCACCTAAGTACCATGTTCAGTCATAGCCTCACCTCAGGCTTTGTGCCCACTGGATGGCACACAGAGACGGTTATCCCACTCAACAAAAAGGGAGCCACCACGGACCCCGGGAACTACTGCCCTATTAGCCTGATGAGCCTGGTCTGCAAGGGTATGGAATGTATCATCATGGAACTTATAAACAATGACATTGGTAATCTACAAATTCTGGACCCCACCCAGTTCAGGTTTGTAAAGGCAGATCATATCTCCTAAACCATTTAGACTTCTTTGAAATGGTCACCAAAGCCATAGATGTCGGTATGGTTGTTCACACAGCCTATCTAGATCTCGCCAAGGCTTTCAACACCATCCCCCACTCTGGAATTATAGATAAACTCACTAAACTAGGCATAAATCCCTATGTCACAAGATGGGTTGCCAACTGGCTCACTGACAGAACCCACACTGTGAATGTAGCAGACTCCAAATCCAACTTCAGACCAGTGACAAGTGGAGTACCACAGGGTTCAGTCCTGGGTCTTCTCCTGTTTGGTATCTACTTCTCTGAAGTACAGGCTAACATAGAAGGTCTTTGATTAACAAAGTTCACAGATGGCTGCAAACTACGAGCCATAATCAAAACTTCTAACCATGTGGACATCCTACAAAAGGGCCTCACTGAGACAGATGCCTGGTGTTAAAGCCATGGACTCAAGCTCAATGCCAAAAGTGCATTGTCATCCCTTTTGGAGAAACTCTGTACCCATGAACTACCACATAGGCGGTAGTCTACTTAACACAGAAAGTGTGATAAGAGACCTTGGGACACAGGTTGACAGTAGTCTCTCCTTTGATAATCACATTTCCACAGTAGTCAGGAAATCCTTCTATGTAGCACACCTCATCAAAAAAGGTTTCTCATCCAGGAAAAAAGAGGTCATTGTCCCCCTCTACTCATCACTCATTAGACCCGTTATAGAGTACAACGCCCCTTTTGGTATGTACCTCACAAGACATCTACAACAACTGGAAAGGCCACAGAAATACCTCACAAAGAGGATTACCAGCCTCAAACAGATGCCCTACGCAGACCATCTCAAAATAACTCCAGCTTTACTCTGTCGCATATCACCTACTCAGAGGCAATCTCTGCCTAACATACAAAGCTGTCAAACCCAGAGCTGTTGGACATGCTCTACTTAAAGAAATCCCAATCCTGCTGAGCTATATGCTCTAGGGACCTAAACCTTGTCACCACAATAAACAGAACATGCTGGAGGGATAGATTCCTATCCCAGAGACTTCTCATACTCTGGAACAAACTACTTATCTATATCAAACAAAGCTTCTCATTAGCACTCTTCAAGAAAAATCTTGATGTGTGGCAAAAGCCAGGGTACCTTTTAACTAGGCTTATATAGGCCCTAGGGCTAATAGCCTAGTACCTACCTATGAACCTATGAACCTATATGTTTGCCTAGATAAGAATTAGATAATATACCTTTGGTGGTGGGTCTACTTGGATCAGGTTTTACAATGCAGTCCCTTCATTCTTTCTCAACTCAAGACCATGGTGACCATGGACACATCTCAGACTGGGTTGTGGGGGCACTTTCTGGGAAATACAGTGCAAGGCACATGGTCACCTGAAGAGGTCAAGTTAGATATCAATAGATTCATAGATGTGTACTAGGCTAACTGCCATTTATTGGTCATTTTAAGACTAGTCAATTACCCCATGGGAGAATCCCAAGACTCTTGCCACCCCCATAGTGCCTTTTTTAGGCAAGGCTCAAAGGACAAACCCACCCCCATAGACAACCCAAGGATAAAAAAAAAACTAAAGGTAATGCTACTCAATGCCAGAAGTCTAAACCACAAGATGTACGCACTCGAGGCTCTCCTCAGTATGGAGAAAATTGATGTCTGTGCAGTAACAGAAACCTGGTTCAAGGCTCCTGAGAGCACCCCAGCACTACCAAGTTATAACTCATACCATGCTTTTTGGCCCCAAAACTCGGACTGAAGCACAAAAGGAGGGGGAGTATCTATATTCATCAAAGATACCTACACCTCCAGGTTAGTGGCACTGCACAAAGCATCGGAAACCATCCATGTGCAATTAACAACAGGCAAAACTGCCTTTCAGTTTGTAGCCTGCTACAGATCACCCTCCCTTTCACAGGAACCCCAATTTGCATTCCTGAGAACACTGGAGAATATGAAGGTCTCTCCAAACACTATGTTATTGGGTGACTTCAACTACCCAAACATTGACTGGGAAAACTACTCAAGCTCAAACACCCTCGCCCAATGGTTCCTTGAATTTATAAACTCTAACATAATGGAACAACTGGTCACCACTCCCACAAGAGGGAACAACATATTGGACCTGGTCATCACCAACATGGGGACTCTATGTTTCACACCAGAGGTAAACCTCTCATTGGTAAGATCAGACCATAAACTAATTTCCCTGGACATCCATATCCCGTCCCCGCCCCCCAGCCAAGGAAATCACTTTAAAGAATTTCTCAAAAGCTAACTTCACACTTCTCAAGACTGAGGTGGAATCCTTCAAAGCCCCTGGGCCAGAGGATAATACAGCCCAATCCACAGAACCCTTTACAATTGCATTGTATGAGCACCTGCAGGAATGCATGGATCGTGCTATCCCAAAAAAAAAACAAGACTCACTCCTCCAAAAACAGGAGACCTGTCTGGTGGACCCCGGCCATAAATAAGCTATACAACAAAAGGAGGAAGCTACTACATGACAGAGCAAAATCCCAAAAAGGGAAGGCATCTCTGATCAGTATTAGCAAGAAACTATGATCCCTCATAAAATAATCAAAGGCCAGTTTCGAAAGAAAAATTGCCCTAGACACTAAAGATAATCATAAGGCCTTCTTTAGTTATGTCAGGAATATGGGTGGAAACTCCCAGATATGCTCTCAATTGTTGCATAACGGTACAAAATATACTGAACCTACAGACATAGCCAACATCCTGGCAGACAGATTCAGTGCTAACTCCCCTCCCCTTCCCCCTCAAAGGAGCAAATGCCTATCCCAACTGAATGTAACCTCCCTGACATCACAGATGCACAGGTGAAAGCTGCCCTCTCCAAAGCAAAAAAAAACACAGCATCTATGGGACCGGATGGTGTCCCAGGCTGTGTCCTACACGAGCTCTAAGAAGAACTGAACCCTCACATTAAGTCACTGTTCAAACTTAGCCTTACTACAGTATATGTACCCAAAGAATGGCGTACAGCTACAGTGGTCCCACTCCACAAAGGTGGCGCCACAATGGACCCCGGGAACTATCGCCCCATAAGCCTGACTAGTCTGGTCTGTAAAGCTATGGAGCATATTATCATGGAACTCATAAACAAAGACACTGGGAGCCTCCAGACCCTGGACCCTACCCAATTCAGCTTTGTTAAGAGCAGATCTTGCCTCTTAAACCTAGTTGATTTCTTTGAAACAGTTACAGAAGCCATAGATGAGGGCAAGGAGGTCCACACAGCCTACCTGGACCTTGCAAAAGCCTTCGACACAATACCCCACTGGGGCATCATAAATAAGCTTACCAGCTTAAATATCAACCCCTATATCACAAGATGGGTTGCAAACTGGCTCAGGGATAGAACCCACATGGTCAGAATCGCAGGTGCCATGTCCGAATCCAAACCAGTTACAAGTGCATCCCACAAGGCTCAGTTCTGGGACCTCTCTTATTCGGTATATACTTCTCTGGGGTTCAGGCTAACACGGGGGGACTATCGCTGACAAAGTTCGCAGATGACTGCAAACTGGGAGCCATAATCGACTCTCCAGCTGACACAAGCATCCTCCAAAAGGGTCTCACGGAGACAAATGCTTGGTGCCAGAACCACGGCCTCAAGCTAAATGCTAAAAAGTGCATAGTCATCCCCTTTGGGAAAAACAAAGTGCCCACAAATTACCACATAGGTGGTAATCCATTAAGTACGGAAGAAGTAATTAGAGATTTGGGGACCAACATAGATAGTAATCTCTCCTTTGATAATCACATTGCCAAAGTGGTTAGAAAGACCTTCTATATAGCCCACCTTATCACGAAAGGGTTCGCATCTAGATTAAGAGAGGTCATTGTGCCCCTCTACTCGTCACTCATCAGGCCCATAATTGAATACAATGCCTTTTTTGGGATGTACCCTACCCGACATCTGCAGCAACTGGAGAGACTGCAAAAGTACCTCACCAAGAGGATCATGGGCTACAAACAGATGTCCTATGCAGCTCGACTAAAGAAACTCCAGCTCTACTCAGTTGCTTACCGCCTACTCAGAGGCGATCTATGCCTGACGTACAAAGCCATGTCTAACCCAGAATTAATGGACATGCTCCACCTTAAAAAATCCAAATCCCTTAGAGCTACACGCTCCAGGGACTTAAACCTCAGCACAAAAATAAATAGGACATGCTGGAGGGACAGATTCATTTCCCAGAGGCTCCCCTCACTCAGGAATAGAATATCAATTCATGTTAGACATAGCCCCTCGCTGACCCCCTTCAAGTGAAATCTGGACGCGTGGATGGGTAATCGCAAATTCACCCCTGGGATCTCTTCTGTGTCCCTGCTCGACAGAGGCACAGTAAACAAATCTTAAAGGGCTACCTTCTGTGACCTACTATACAGAGGCACAGTAGGCTAATCTAATAGGGAGACGAAAGCCAAATACACTCGGGATAGGCTTATAAATGCCCTAGGGCATATAGCCTTGTAGCTACCTATGAACCTATGAACCTATGTAAGGTAAACACCTTAACCATTATGCCAACCTCCCAACCCAATGTCCTGAAAATGAAAGTAGTGCTGTTAGCATTGAAGGGCTTCCAAGACTCTCTCCCTTCTGAGAAAATTGTGATTCAGTAACCAAGATCACACTGAGGTAACCCACGAAATACACGACACTGCTCCGGTACCCTGGGATCTTGATCTTTTTGGACATTTTCAGTCCAGGAATATTTTAAAGACAGCCTTTATTGTACTGGAGCAGTGTTGTGTAAAATTGTGATTCAGACAGACAATATATCTGTGGTTTAGTACATCAACAAACAAGAAGGAACCAGAACTTACCCTTTATGTCGAGAAGCTCTCAGAGTTTGGCAGTGGGGATCTCATCCAGCTGATTTCTGATAGCAATGCACATTCTGGAGAAATCCAATGTGATAGCAGACAAGTTGAGCAGGTCTATTCTACTACCTCAAAAGTAGTGTCTCAAGAAGAATGTGGCAAAAATGATTTTTCACCAATGGAGCTAGCCATGCTGTGACCTATTTGCGTCTCCACTAAACAAGTACAGCAGGTTCTTTGCCCTAATCTTCCCACTGGGGGAGTCACCAAGAGACACTATCCTGCATGATTGGCCCCCCAGTATCTCCCAATTCCCTTAATCCTCAAATTTCTGCAGAAAGCATCCTAGTTGAAGAGCAAAGTCATCCTCATTGCCCCATACTGGCCTTGACTAATTTCAATCCCCTTTCTTTGGCCTCAAGAAATCTACCCTCCATGGAGTCTGGATCCAGTTCCAGACCTTCTATCTCAACTGACTGGCATGTTTCTCCCAGATATCTCAAACCTAAGACTGTGACCACATATTTTTTACACTTCCATTGATAACCAGACAACATACACTTTCCTCCCATGTTCATCATATAATTTTGTCCTCCCACAAAGTTTCTACAAGGAAACTTTACAAAAGTAAGTGGAATAGAGTTGTTTTGGGGCACAGCAGAAACATACTGATCCCCTTAAAGCACCAGTATATAGTGTTCTTGAATTCTTAGCAATGATTTTCAACTAAGGAGCCAATTCCTCAACTATTAGCATACAACTAGCTGTTATTTACAATGTTCGCATTGGGACTGAAAACTCCTCCTTGGTTTCATCTAAACTTCATAAAGCCTTTTTGAGAGGTACCCTTCTTTTGAGATCCCTTGTATGAAGCTCCAACTCTGTCATGGGATTTCCTTGTTCTGCTGTGTAAGGGGCAGTCCCTGCTCTTTCTGTCATGTCTGTCCTGTATCCACTGAAATGAGACTTGATGACAATTATGCATACATTAAGGAAGTGCAAGTGCAAACTAATGTGTTTGATATGTACGTATGTATAAATATCTAGATCTATCTGTCTTTATCTAGCTACATAGCTATATATCTATTTATCTATGTCTCTCTATATCATAGCTATATCTATATCTATCTCTTCTATATTTATATAGATATATACATATCTGTATCTATCTACACACACACACACACACACACACACACACACACATAGCGCAGACCCTCTGATCACTGCATCTAACCCCAATACTGCAGAAGCTCTGCCATAATGGCCAACTCCCAAACATTTTCACTGAGAATTGTGCCTTTGTAAAATAGCTTGTGGTCACTACATCTGCCCTCGTTACTGCAAAAGCACAACACTACCACATTTTTATTTTTTCTATGAAATTTGATTTCATTCAAATTAATTATTTGGACGCTATGTTATGTAAGGATATTCTGAAGCCATGTTTTTCCTCCAATGTGTATAGAAAGTCCACTCACTCAAGTAGTGTGTTACACTATAAAAGCAGCCATCCACCTTGGCAGAAATAATGTTTTAAAATGTCCAATGATCAAGATTTCTAGGTTAAAACTGGATGATGATTGTTTTTTTTCATGGAATGGGATAATGTAGCATTTATTAACAGAGCTTACCCACCAAGTTCGGTGAAAATATGCAAACATGAAGTTATTGAAGGGAGGTCAGTAAGATTTTGACCTATCTTGAAGGAAACTGGCATTACTGACAACTTGGATGATCTGTAAAATTCAATAGTGCCATGGTTTGTGATTTTGATGGTTGTTCCACTGACATTTGGGCTATTTTAGAGAGAAACTGGTCAACTATTTTTACTCCCATGAATTTACAAAACATTTTGGGGGACAAACCTTTAATGGTTTATAGGAACAAGAGTAGTTTAAAAAAACTTTTAGAAAATTCACAGAGGTGCAGCAAAACGAATTGCAGTGTAAATACATACAGATGTGGTTGTTGCTGACAATGCAGATACATATGGGAGAGGACTAACTTACTGCTTGAACATGTACCTAAGGCTCTTACCCCTAATGAAAAATACAACTGCAGCATGAAAGGAGTGGTCTATTTGGTGTATTGTTCAGCCTGTATAGTATTTTATGTAAGTATAACTAAGGGTCCCCTAAAAAGGAGAATTTATCAGCATGTTTATGCTATATTTAAAAAAGATGTTAAGAATGCTTTGTATAAACATTCCATAGAATGCACTAATTTCAAAACATTTTGTTTTTTCATCCTCGAGAAAGTTACACCATCAGAGAGAGGGGGTAACTGGTCTTCCCTACTGGAGGCATGAAGAGTTACACTGGCAGTTATATTTAGATGTTATGAATACTCCTGGGTTGAATGACATGATATCACCTTCTAGTTTGTTGATGTTGAAAAATAGCAAGGTGTTATGTAAAGGTACCAAAGTGCAGTGGTGGTTGGTGACTTCAAATCAAAGGGGGGGAGGCTGCAGGAGACAGCGGAATGGGTGGGGTCAATGGGAGGGGGTGTGGCCAACCAGAAAGGGGAGGGGCTATGCTCAAAACCACAACAGGAACTTTAATTACATATGCTGCCCTGAGTGCCAAACCATCATTATGAGAATCCAATCAAGACAAAATGAAGTGTAGAAGAAAAAACATTTTCAATGCATTGGCTGCATGACAGCTTACTTAATATCTAGATGGAAACAAAAAGGTTGTGAGGCATGAAAAAATAAATTACTTTTTAAATACATTACTGGAATGTCAGTCAAAATCAAGTATAAGAAAAACAAACAGCACTCAACTCAAACCACTTCTCCTTGCACTGCAGTTCTAATTATAATTTATAAAAGAACCAAGTAACATGCTGCAAGTAGCAATCTCTGTGATATCCCCACTTGTAAAAATGTTTCTTATCCAAAAAAGACCTGCTGCCTGACAACAACTATCTACTTGTTTCATGGGGAAAACATGATCAAAGTAAAAAATGAAAAGCAAACAATAAACAAGCTCAAGATACATTGCTTAAAGGATTACTGCAAAGGTTATGGACCACACGTGATAGATTGGCATTCTGTTTAGTTTACAGGTAAAGCCTGCAAAGATGACTGCAAGTCTCCAACAAATGTAATGAGGTTCTTAAAATAATGTAATCCTGTCCTTTATTACAAATACTGTCATTTGCATTTCAATATCCAAGGCTTATACGTTATCTAGTTGTGTAAGTATTCTCTGCATGACAACAACAGAAAGGCTTTCAGTGTTGGCAATTCTTTAACAGTATGCTTATTAAAGCTTACTTGCATCTTACAATCTCAGACAAGTGTACCTGATGGTCATTAAAGCATTGCTACTTAAACACAGAGCAACAGGCACTTTCTGAATAATAATAAGCATAAATCAACAGTATAAAAATATGACAGAAACCAGAACATTCTGCAAAATTAAGGACAGATGAAAAGCATTGTAGCACTTGTGTCTACCTTGGATGGGGGGATACTCTGCACACTTACACTGCATAACTGCTCCTTGCCTTGCTTGGACACATCCAGAGTTACTACATGGGGGAGCGGGGTGCAACAAGTATGTCACAATTTGAAATGTCTTTGGCTGACTGTGACGGCCCTGACACACTTGTCATACCTCTCAACCTCAGAGCAAGAAATCTGGACAAAGCCATACATAGCAGTGGGACAAAGGCCCAACAATAAGGACAATTTTAAATACTGCTCTTATAAACTTAGAAAGATAATAGAATAGTAAGTCTTGCATTAGTATGAATTTTCTGAAGGATATGAAATCTGAAACTCAAATGTCTGTCATTATTTTCTAACTTCAGTCTTTAATGATTTGCCACTAATTTGCCAGAAAACCACAATTTTATGAAAAATGAACCACAAATGTGATTCAAAAATATAAAATAGCCACACAATACAGCTGGGAACCTGTCAAAGAAGGGACACATTTTTAATATTAGTACTGCTAACTTGAGCAGCTGAAAAATAAAAGAATCTACATGCATTTCTGAAATAAAAGTAATCTATAACTCTGATTATTATAGTTATTTATTAATTGTAAACTCTCCATGTTTTCTTCCAAAATTGCCATTTTGCGGAGGGATTATTAGGGGACGAGCAACATTTTGTGCCAAAATCTGGGATAGTTGAGAGGTTTGGATATGCCTAATTCTATAAAGCAATTTATTTGCATGTGCTTCTCAACCTGTTAATGCAGGAAATCCAGACAAAGCCAAATATACTGGGGGAACATACAAACAGTACTAAAAATTGCTCTTGTATAAACTGAGACAGTTGATAGAATAACAGGTCTTGCTTTAACATGCATTTTTATGAAGGTTATGAAGTCTGAAACTCAATGTCTGTCATCATTTAGTGACTTAATTCCTAAATGATTTGCCAGAAAACCACACATTTTATGAGGAACAAACCAAAAATAAGAAGCAAAAGTCTATTCATTCTGTGAAAATCTGGAGAGGTGAGAGGTATAGATCAGCCAGGGCTGTCTTTGAATTTGCCTCCCTTCCCCCTCACAAAATCATGGTCGAATGGAGCCTCCGCCCTGCAGCCATTCCAATGTCCCATCACTTGGCTATTTCGCCCCATTTACCATAAACACTGATATGCATACTGCTTTACTTCTACTATGATTTGGACTTCATTTGAAAGTTTTATTTTGCATTTTACAGCACAAACACTAAGACATCTGCTAAACAAAGCAATGCAGTCTAACAAGGAAAACAGACTTAGCATTAAAACTTCTCTGCCCTTGAAACTCACATTCATTGAAATAGCATTGAAACCCACATTCAAAGAACATACATTTGGCTAGTGGCAGATAAAGATTAACGTTGGGCTATTTTCAAATGATAGGCCCCTTGTACATAAAACATATATGTGTTCTGTGATGCACCTTCCTGATTGTATTAAATTATATTCCTTGTATAATACAGTACAGTTGTTAGAGGGTGTTTTAAATGTATTGTTTTGAACATTTTTCCAGTAAACAATGAAACAAAATGCATGCATCAATAATGACAAAACTGCCCAATTGACATTTCCATCATAAAAGTCTACTCAAACTTCTACAATCCACCAGTATCAGTAAATATGCACAATCTCTGCAGAAGTAAAAGTCATTTAAATAATTCCACATTAGAAAGATCTGTAACTAATGAAGAGGTTGCTGCTAGCAAACAACTTTATATTTCATTGTTTCATCTACAAATAAAGTGCCTGTTGCCCTTGAGGAATAAATTGCCTATATTAGATTTAAAAAATGATAAGCTAATAATATAGCAATAGGGAATGGATGGCAAACTGATAACGGATGGGTTCATAGTTACTAGGTATCTTCGCAAAAGAGGACATTCTCAAGACGGCAGCATCCACCCCATTTACAACACAGTACAATATCAGCAATGCATCTACATACTGTGGGAGTAGAACCCACAGCCTTCTGCATCAAAAGCAAGCACACTACCTGCTGTGCTATTAACAATGCAAGCAGACTTAGCATAAGCAGCACTAAACTTCTCTTCCTCTGCAGCTCTCAGCTCCCTATAAAATCTACTCGACACTCAGCTGTATCTCTCAACTTTGCAGCACAAGAAATCTGGAAAAAGCCAAAATGTATTGGGAGGGACAAAGCCCAAAAACCAGGGACACATTTTAAACATTGCTTGTATAACCTTGGAAAGTTGCTAGAATAAAATGCTGTGTTATCACCATACATTTCACTTCCAAGTCTTGAACCCAGGACTCTGTGCAAAAAGTCAGATAAACATACTACTATGCCAAATCAGCTGTTTTGTAAATGAGAGGAAGACTGAAACTTAAAAGGCTACCATTTAGTGAATTCAGTTCTTACCATAGCTGTCAACCTCTTAGCACAAAACACCTGGACAAAGCCAGTAATGGGGGAATATAGCCCTCAAACATATTCATTGAATTCAGTTCTCACCACAGCTCTCAACCTTAGCACAAAAATCCTGGACAAAGCCAATAATGGGGGAATGCAGTCCCAAAACTATGGACAAGTTTCATATATTCATCTTATAAACTTAGAAAATTGTTAGAATAAAAGGTTTTGTGTTATCATGTACTTTCTGAAGAATATGAAGTCTGAAATTCAAATGCCTGTCAGTTTTATTTATTTAACATTTATTAACCAGGAAAATCTGACTTGGAACAAAAGCAAATTTTCAGCAGAGGCCCAGGGAGAAATACTGCAGACACATGTCTTTGTAACATGGGAAGACACCACAGCAAATCCACACAAACACAGGAAGGACATGCAGACTCCACACAGAAGGCCCCCCAACCAAGAATCAAACCAGTAGCTGTGAGGCAACAATGCTACCACCACACCATCATCCATTTAAGGAATTCAAAGTTCAGAAACCACAGATTTTATGAGGAATAGAACAGAACAAAAATATGAGGCAAAAATCTGCAAAACTTCCACAAATGGTGGTGGGTAGGGAATTCAGGCTGTTGCTACCACACACACACACACACACACACACACACACACACACACACACACACACACACACACACACACACACACACATATACTTGTCATTCGACGAATGGGAACTAAATAAATATTATTTCACTAATCCTGACTCCTTGAGGTTATAAATTCCCATAATGATTCTACAGTGATGGACCATGTACAGACATATGTATGAAGTTGGCCAGTGGCATGCAAACATCAAGTAGTCATTAAAATGCAGTTTTGAGTCATCTCTAATAAAAGAACAAATGGCTCGGTGTTTCTACTTTTTTACTAAATAAAAGTAAAATCAACATGAGTAAAATCATGCTCTTTCCCTCTTTCTGGCTTCTAACAATGCAGGATCACCTGCTTGATTATGATATTTTCTGTTTTTGTATTAAAAGAAATATATACTTGTTCACTGCTTGGCCAGACTACAGAATGCAGACGCTTTTCCTGCTATAACCTCTAGTCTGTTCATAATAAATTAATCATCTTAAACATTTGTTACATTTACATTTTTATTTACTTTAATAATAATTCAGAGGGAATGTTGAGTCAGTCAGTCAGTGCTCAACCCTATTAAAGCTGGACAGCAATCATAAACAAATAAATGAAATATGCTTTGCCTCACAAGTGACACAGTCCCTGTTATCTTGCTCTCCTGATACTGGATGATTTGCCTTAGAGGCACCATTACCATCCATGTAGCACTGTATGCTAAACTAAAAAACAAAGAAACTAAATCTTCATTGATGAGCTCAATCACAGCAATTTCCAAAACTCATGAAATCCAGGTAGTGTTCCAAAGCAACAAGCCTTTATTCATCACACACAAGGAATCCTCAGTTACAAAAAAAATAGAAATATTTTAACAATGTTAAACATATCAGCTTTTATATAGTTAAAAGTGGATGTGGAAAATGTACATATTGTTTAATTTTAAACCAGCCTTTTCAAGGCAAACAGTATAAACAGGGCCGTAAAAGTGAATTTTAGAACAACAAGTATACACCCCCCACATGTTACTACTGATTAGATCAAACTAAATCCTAGTTAAGGAAAATACAATCTATTTGCAACCCACATTCCAAAATCAGGTATTAAGAAAAGCATAAAATACACATTACAAGACTTTTAACTAAAATCGCTTTCGGCTACCTAATGCAATAAAGCCTTCATCAGGTCTGTGACAAGAACTATCAACAAAACCTGCTGGAGAGACAGGTTTGTCTCCCTGAGGCTACTCTGTCTCTCGGATAGGCATACCATACACACCAAACAGAATAAAATCAAGAAGAAAATAGCTATCTAACCATAAACATAATTGTTAGAAAAATATGTATTAATATGTGTGTATTAGTGCTTTTTAGAAGCCCAAAAGGGTTAATGCATTTATTCTCTTTCATGCTGCAGAAATCCATATTAATGGCAAATGCTTTCTGACCTTGTATTTTGTCAGCACAGCTAAAATCTTGTTTATGTCTTAGGAAATGTACTGAGAAGCAGATGATTTTCTGCTAGGTTAGGAAAATAATGAATAGAACAATACTGCTTTCTATAATGTTACTAAACTTACACAATTAGCCCTGTCTGTGTTATGAGAACATACACAGCTGCAGGAAGAATAGATAAAGTAGAACAAAGACCACTTGAAGAACATGAACTATAATCTGTGATTGCTTTGTGCTCGAATGAGTAGAGTACTTTGAAATGTAACACAGCACTGTAGAAATAATTACAACTAGCTGCTGGTCTCCAAGGCCATGTTATTTTTCGAAAAGTTTTCTCATGAATCTAGAAATGTTATGTCATGTCAGCAGAAAATCATGAGCAACATCTGCTGTGAAAAACAATATTGTAGGCTTGTGTTTAATTACGTCAGCTTAGAAGGCAATGCTTTTATAAAACAGTATAAGAATGGCTTCACTTCCTGTTACTAATTAGACAAACTCTGTATTTTTGCATGCATGTTTTTGTCTCCTTGCCACAAGAATTAAAGTGCCTTAACTTGAACCTTACGTGTATTGGTCTTTGAAGTTTTTTCCTTTGACAGATTGGTCCTTCGGACTGGAAATCTCCACTTCGACAAGGATCAGACAGGCCAGGTGGCTTGAAACCGTACGGGGAAGAAACCACATCGGTTCTTCTTATTTGAAAAGACCTCCGACTGAATTGTCGTACAAAAGAGGCCAGCCACTTTCTGATCTGTGACTGAAGGGCGGGTTTACCTCGAACCAGGCAATCAATCACGAAGGCTCAGGTAAGGTGAGATTTATCTTTTTTTCTGTTTTAGATCAGGGACTTGATTTGCATTGTTTTGTCGGGGACAAAAAGATTGCTGTCTTGTCATAGATCAGGGAAACAGAATAGGTAGGCAGTCTGGAGAGACTATAAAATCCCGTGGTACCATGTAAAAATAAGAAGGGTTACGTAACATTTCAAAGGTTAGAACAAAATGGGAAATAAGTGCACAAAAAGATCTCAAACTCTGCCGTTAACTGAAGACGCGAAATTTATGCAATCACAACGTGCCGATAATGATAAATACTACTCAAAATGGGTTAATAAGTATGAATTTGATGGCAAATTAGAAAAATCCTCGCTTATTAAACTTATCAAACAGCTTAAAACCAATTCCAAAGGTCAGGTAAAAAAGCAACGTCAATTAGGGATTCCTCAGGCACACAGGTGGATTGAGGAAGCAAACCGTAGGGAACAAAAGAGTAATCATTCAAAAGCAATGTTTCTAGATAAAGAGGATAATAACTTAGTAATAGCCCCTCCGCCCCCTCCACTTCCCTTACCAGAATACGAAGCAAGTGGGCAAGCTGGTTCACCCCCGTGATACCCTGCTATTCCTGCAAAACCAAAACCATTTGTCAGAGATCCCATCGAGACTAGGTCTCGAGCATGAAGCTCAAGGGGGGATATTGAGTTGTATCAAATAAATAGAAATTTGCGATCTATGAGTGAAGAAGAGATATGCCCACTCATAGAAGTACCTAATCCTCAGGCAGGACAAGAAAGACAGGACCCAACTCTCTTAGTATACAGACCGTGGACACCGGAAGATATCTGGAAAGCCACTGAGGGAATCCCCCATTCAAAAGTTAATTTTAGAAAATTTTTAGAAGACCTACAAGGCATGAGGTTAAGTTATAACTTAAATGGAGAGGAAGTAGAAAAAGTAGTCAGACAAATTGTGGGACCAGACTGGCACATGATCAGTGGCAACTGGAATCCCCGTGATGCAGAACACAAACCCCATCCCACATAGTAGCACAGAGTTAGACAACAGAGTGAAAGGTCTTACAGACCAAATCTCTGAGAAATGGAAGCCTAGGGCAGGCCGGACTTGCATTAATCAATGCATCCAACAAGAAGGTGAAACTGTTGACAGATATTATGCCAGACTATTAGAGTGTTTTAATAACCATTGTGGAATGCAGGTACCTGAAGATCAAACACATGATTCCCCGTATGAGTAGCAATTAAAGAATGCATTTTTAAAAGGCAGTATTCACCTATAAGCAGCTTTATTACAAAGCACATGGTAGATCATCGTACAAGTAGACTACAGTCACTACTTGAATATGCTAGACATGCCGAGAGGCATTTTAACAGCAAAAAGAAAAAGAAAGCCCAAGTATTTTCTGTAGAGAATGGAGCAGAAGTTTATGTAGTACAGTCCGGGAAAAAGGGAGGGCAAGAATGCCCAGGGAAACAAACAATCTGATCAATGATCAGAGGACTTTGAAGGGCGAAAGAAAAGGGGGGGGTGCTTTAAATGCGATAAAAAGGGAGACTTGGCAAGGGATTGCAAGAAAAACAAGAAGGCAACCATGGAAGATAAGGAGGGTGAGGACTGACTATATGATAGCCAGGAATCACTAGAAGAAAATAGCCAAGAAAAGACAAATGCAAATGTGACAGAGAGAGTAGAGGATGTGACAGAAGAAATAGAGGAAGTGCATGAAGCCACAGATAGTGAAGGAAATGAAATTTTAGACTTAGCTTTATTGCGCTTGGAGCTCTATTTAGCAGACACGAAATCAGAAGTTACACTCCTGGTAGAAGGGAGGGAAGTCACATTTTTGTGTGACTCAGGGGACTCACGGACCCTGATACACCCCTCCAAACTACCCGAGAACTCAGAGTCACCTGATTACATATTAGTGAAAGCAGCTAATGGACAGCTGTATCGGGAGCCCCTCTCCCATAACATTGCGATAACTGATCCTGTTTCAGGATTAACCCAGAAAAGCAAAATTGTCGTTTCTGCAAAATGCGCAGTAAACCTTTTGGGCAGAGACCTTATGCAGCTATTTGGCATAGCAGTAGTTCCACCTATGCAGGGTATGGAAGCACAGCGACAAATTGATACTTTTGCAGTGCAATCAGAGGGTGAAACATTTTATTGGTACAGCCAGGACTTGGTTACGACTGGTCCAGGGGCAGTAACCGAAGAGCTAATGAATGTAGCCATCAGCAAGTTCCCCTTCCTTGACAGTGATAAACAACATTTGTTGCACTGTACTCTGTATTATTGTAGCACACCAGGACCTGACAAGGAATATGAACAAGAGTTGTTTAGAAACTGTGCAAACAGATTAGTATTGCGTATTCTGTACTGGGATATGGAAGGGAACAGTGTAGTTCATTACCCCAGGAGTTCTTTGCACTTTATAAATCTAATCGATTACCACATGTAAGCTTAACCAAGGACAAAAATGTGAAATGGGCAGACTTAGGAGAAAAAGTCACGAGGTGCGAAAAACAGACAGAGTTAGAACTATCAGACCAGGGAGTACAAAAGCAGAAGTTAAATTGGATAACACAGACACACCCAGCTGTACACTTGCAGTCAAGCGAGGACAGCTGATTAGCACTCTTATCAGAAGAGGAAGAAGATGCCTTACAAAGCATACCAGAAACACTATGGTCAACAGGCAAATCAGATGTAGGACTTATTCGTACAGCAGGACCAGTTACTATCACGCCAAAGTCAGCATTTAGACCACAAAAGAGATAGTATCCCTTGTGAAAAGATGCAGAGGTAGGAATCAAACCTATTATAGCAGCTTTACTTAAGGAAGGAGTACTGGTGGAATCACCTGATTCACCATGTAACACACCCTTATTTCCTGTTAGGAAAGCAAATGGAGAATGGCGTATGGTCCAAGATTTACAAGTTGTAAATGATGCAGTAATACCAAGGGCACCTACGGTGCCAGATCCACACACCCTGTTGAATGATTTGAAGCCTCAACAGAAATATTTTTCTGTGGTAGATATCAGCAATGCGTTCTTTTCGATACCGATACACCCTGACAGGCAACATTGGTTTGCATTCACATTTCAGGGGAAAAGGTATACATATACGTGACTACCACAGGGATATTGTGAAAGTCCGACAATATTCTCACAAGAGATGGCAAGCAACTTGGTGGGACTTACCCCACCGAGAGGCAGTCAGATTTTACTTTATGTTGATGACATCCTGCTGGCAGCCCCCACCCAGCAAGATTGTAAAGAAGATACCATAGCGTTGCTACAATTTTTAGCCACTCAGGGACATAAAGTAAACAAAAACAAATTGCAGCTTTGGAAAACGCAAGTTAGATACCTAGGATATGTAATATCCAAAGAGGGCAGAACATTAAATGAGGACAGAAAAATAGAGATTTTACAAGCACCGAAACCCACTACCAAGAAGGAAATGATGTCCTTCCTGGGTACGACCAACTTTTGTCGGAGCTGGATTCCATACTATGCTTTGGAATCTGCACTGCTGACCAACTTGATATACAAGAAGCCTATGGCAGCACACGATTTATTACAATGGACACCAGAAGCAGAATCTGCTTTCTGCAAATTGAAACAGTTGATAGCATCCTCATTAGTTTTAGGATTACCAAACTATCATAAACGTTTTTTTCAAACTGTAGATTGTAAGCAAGGTTATATGACATCAGTGCTAACACAACAGCATGGGGATAAGCAACGCCCCATTGCTTACTATTCATCACAACTGGACCCAGTGGCGCGGTCGTTGCCCCACTATGTGCAGGCAGTAGTCGCAGCTGCAATGGCAGTACAGGCTTCGGCGTCAGTAGTGTTGTTCCACCCTCTCACATTGAGAGTGCCTCACTCAGTCGCGATTATTTTACTGCAAGAAAAAGTAGCATATCTTTCTCCTGCTAGGCATCTTTCCTGTATGACTATATTGTTGAGCCAACCTCATATGACAATTGAACGATGCACAACTTTAAATCCGTCTACCTTCCAACTCCTGCAGATGGCACACCGCACAGCTGCCTGTAGGAGATTGAGCAAAAGACACTGCCTCGAAAAGATCTTACGGATGTTCACTTGGATGATGCCAAGGTGACATACTACGTGGGCGGCTCATGCAAAAGGGGTCCCACAGGGCAGAAACTAGTAGGATATGCAGTAGTTTCTGATACTGAGATTGTAGAAGCAAAATCTTTACCACACAATTTATCTGTACAGGCAGCAGAACTGATTGCCTTGACACGGGCATGTACCTTAGCAAAGGGTAAATGTGTGAACATCTTTACTGATAGCCAGTACGCTTTTTCTGCTGTACATGTTTTTGCGCAACAGTGGAAAAATCGAGGAATGATAACATCTACTGGCAAACCGATCAATCATGCACAGTTTATTTTAGATCTTTTAGAATCTATTCAGTTACCTCAGAAAGTAGCTATTTGTAAATGCATAGCTCATACCAAGCAACAGGATAGAATTTCAAAAGGTAATGCAAGGGCTGATACAGCTGCAAAGCAGGCAGCTTCAGAAGCATTTCTTTTGAATGAGGAATTACAACCTTCTGAGATTTTATACTTAGAAATGTTAAAAACAATGCAGACACTTACTACGCAGGTCGAGAAACAAAGATGGATAAAACGAGGAGCAGTTCTCAAGGAAGGGCTGTACATCTCCAAAGAGGGAAAACCGATATTGCCATCTAACTTGTTTAGATATGCAGCTTTGTTGAGCCATGGGCAATGCCATGTCTCAACAGGGGGAATGGTACAGTTAGTGAACCGAGTTTTCACAACATATGGATTCATAAACCACACTAAAATTTTTGTTTGTCATGTCACGTTGTAATAAACATCATGCACAAGGGGCATTAAAGCCCAAGCAAGGGAGTTTCCCTGCACCACTGTATCCATTCCATACTGTCTGTATGGATTTCACAGAACTGAACAAATGCGAAAATAATTTGTCTTGTCATTGTAGATATGTTTTCCAAATGGGTGGAAGCTTTTCCGTCCAAAAATCTAGATGCAGCTACTGTTGCGAAGACCCTTGTTAAAGAAATTATTCCTAGATTTGGCATACCGGAAAGGATCTACAGTGACAATGGCACACATTTTGTAAACCAAACCATACAACAATTGAGCAAGTATTTCGGAATTTCTTTGAAAAATCATTGTGCGTATCACCCTCAATCTGCAGGATTGGTAGAGAGGCACAATGGGATGTTGAAAAATAAATTAAGGAAGCTTATTGAGCAAACACATAGAAATTGGGTGTATTGTCTGTCCCTGGCACTGTTGAGCATGAGAGCATTCCAAATGCAAAGGGATGGACTCCTTTTGAGAAGTTATTTGGATGAGCGTATTATATACCTCAGTGGAAACCTCTCATGCCCGCAGACCAGGAAGCTGACTGTACACTTGCTGAGTATATGAGGAGATTGTTGAATTCTAAACACCTTTTGCAGTTTAATTCTGTTTCAGATAAAGAACAAACCAGACCATCAGAAGCAGCAGTAGTCCCAGGCACGTGGGTCTGGGTGAAAGTCATCAAGAAGAAGAACTGGACATCACCGAAGTGGGAAGGGCCATACCAAGTGCTACTGTCAACACCCACTGCAGCCAAGATCATGGACCGGATGCCCCAGATTCATCTGACACACTGTAAACTGGTTAAAAACTTTAAACTAGACAAAAATCTTGTTACTCTTACACCACAAGAGTAAAAATGACAAAATCCAGAGCAAACAGGAATGCAGAACAACCACAGAAATATTGCATGATCATCCTGTTAACTATACTGGTGACATTAATCTTTTTGTTGTGGCCTTTCCTTTTTCCAGCCACACAAGCTGAACTGAATAAACGCGATGCGTTACTTATATACTGGCACCCAAACTTTAACACTTACCAAGTAATTAAATATGTGTATGCTGAAACTTTTAATGTTTCAAATTGCTGGATCTGTACAGCTTTGCCAACAGCATATGGGGGAATATTAATGACTGCAGTTCCCCTAGGGGTCAATGAGACCTGGGAAAATTTAATCTAGGACAACACAACTGTTAAATCACAAGATAAAATAGCATTGCACTTGTCTGTTCCACAGAAGGGAAATGTGTGTTTTTACAAAAATGATACTGCTCAGGTGGGTTGGAGCAATTACAATGTGACAGTTCCTTACAAATGTTACACTAAAGCAAATAATGCAGGTTCTTATTGTAATACAGACTATGATTCATTTCTTGAACTGATGCATAAAACAATCAATGAAGTACAACATAATGAAGTTCTTTTTAAAAAACTGTCTATAATTGATAGGAAAATGTTTCATGCAGGGCAGGTATATGTTAATAGTAAAGTTACTACTAAGGTAGAAGATTGTTATTTTGTGTGTGGCAAAAAGGCCTATAAATGGTTACCTGAGAATTGGTCCGGCAGTTGTTTTTTGGGTTACCTGGTTCCGGCCATACGACACACTGCAGTTTTGCCTCAAGGTAAAATTCAAAATGCACAAGAGATCACCAAGAAACCTGTCTGGAAACCTGAGAATCCAGTGGGACAGATCGAGGCGGGCTGGAGAAACCATCATTCCATGGGCGATAAACTAACACATATGGACTGTAGTGACACTGTCATATCGTGGGCAGGCATACTACCAGCATATGGAGCAGTGAAATCGATTTGGGAGCTGAGAAAACTGTCTAAACTCCTCAAAGTAATGAGCAATGCAACTTTTTCTGCTCTTGAATTAGTGACTGATGAACTGAATGCCATGAGAACTGTGGTGCTTCAAAACCGCATGGCTCTTGACTTCACCCTAGCGGCGAGAGGTGGTACGTGCACTTTAATCCAAGAAGAGTGCTGTTTGTACATTCCTGACAATCAGCATGAGATAGATAATCACCTTGAGGTGATTCAGCAAGTGTCGGCCATGACCAAACCAGGCCCAAACCCACTGATGGACTTTTTCCAGAAATGGTTTGGGGGGGTGGGGTACCATCCTAATGAACATCTTGATTGCTATTTGTGTAGGAATGCTCCTGTTGGGAGTATGTGTTTGTTGTGGCATCCCCTGCATGAAAAGATTAATCAAAGATTTTATAGATTTGTCGGTTTCTGAAACCTTATATCAAGGTCCTGAGTTTGATGAACTGTTGAAGACTGAAATGCTTTCATGAGTTAAACTGAATGACTTTCTTAACTGCAAATCCTGAATGGAAGAGGTTAGGAAAAAAAAAAAAAACGTTTATGCTTTTGAAAGTAGAATAATAGTATTAATAGGGGGAAATGTTAGAAAAATATGTATTAATATGTGTGTATTAGTGCTTTTTAGAAGCCCAAAAGGGTTAATACATTTATTCTGTTTCATGCTGCACAAATCCATATTAATGGCAAATGCTTTCTGACCTTGTATTTTGTCAGCACAGCTAAAATCTTGTTTATGTCTTAGGAAATGTACTGAGAAGCAGATGATTTTCTGCTAGGTTAGGAAAATAATGAATAGAACAATACTGCTTTCTATAATGTTATTAAACTTACACAATTAGCCCTGTCTGTGTTATGAGAACATACACAGCTGCAGGAAGAATAGATAAAATAGAACAAAGACTGCTTGAAGAATATGAACTATAATCTGTGATTGCTTTGTGCTCAAATGAGTAGAGTACCTTGAAATGTAACACAGCACTGTAGAAATAATTGCAACTTGCTGCTGGTCTCCAAGGCCATGTTATTTTTCGAAAGGTTTTCTCATGAATCTAGAAATGTTATGTCATGTCAGCAGAAAATCATGAACATCTGCTGTGAAAAACAATATTGTAGGCTTGTGTTTAATTACGTCAGCTTAGAAGGCAATGCTTTTATAAAACAGTATAAGAATGGCTTCACTTCCTGTTACTAATCAGACAAACTCTGTATATTTTTGCATGCATGTTTTTGTCTCCTTGCCACAAGAATTAAAGTGCCTTAACCTGAACCTTAAGTGTATTGGTCTTTGAAGTTTTTTCCTTTGACAATAATCTAACCAAAACACTATAAATATAAACATACATCTGACTAATAATATCATCCAGTAAATTCCCATCCATGTCTATTGTATGCTAAACTCTGTCAATCTATTACAAACATATGTAGCCATAAGTTTAACAAAATCAACTAGTTTTTCAAACCACTCAAAGGTGCCTGTACATTTAAAGGTGATTGGCAAATTATCCAGAATCTACACCACTGTATGTACTAGCTAATCATTCACAAGCATGCCTAGCAAGAACTGGAATGGAACCATTCAGATATAAATGTGTGCTGCCCTTACTCACGTGCCTAAAGCTAAATAGAAATATCTTGGTGCAGTTACCTAACATATGACAACTTGTAAAAACAATAGTTAAGGTCCTTGCAAGATAAACTCACAACAGTTTTTCTTTTCTCAGAACTATAGCATTTTCTGAGTTTTTAACCCTTTATTGTGCCTTAAGTTCTCTTCCTCCCAGTATTGTTTTGGTTTGCATCTCTGGCTTGCTTTGCTGTTTTCTGTACGCATTTTTCATCTGACTATATCTAGGTTGTGAATACAAAAAAAGATCTCTGTGGTACAGTTCATTTCCCTGTTAAGTAAAGTAAAATATACACCATATTTATTGCATGGTAAAATAAAAGTATGCAAGTCCAACACACCAATGAAATCATAAAAACAAGCATAATCTTTTGAATCTTGTTTGGTTAAAAAGGTCAGCAAATTTGGCAATACTTTCAGTGTGGCTCACAAACATGGTAAATTCTATATTGAGTTAGTATGTATTCCTGCATGGAAAAAATCTACACCTACTTGATAAAGAAAAGAGTGCAGGTATGTTACTTAATACCAACTCTGCAATTGGTACACATAATGCATGCAACACAGCAGCAGAAAAAGGGTATCAGAGTTAACACAGTTCACAATAGCAGGTCAGTGTACAAAAGGTATTATTATACATGACACTACTGCACTATTCCAGAGGTCTGCCAGCTAATCATATACCCCCAATCCCCTATATGCCAAACTACAAGGACTACTCCCATTGCCTGTGGTAGAGAGTGAGTGCAGCAGGTATAATCTGCTGCTCACTAATCTGGAAACTGCTCTTGTTTCTACAGCCAGGTATAGTATGCACATTTTGAAAGCTCACACATTCGTTTATTCATATTTAGGGATATAAAGAGTTACTATTTAGTCATTAAACAATGAATATTAGCAGCCTAAACTTGCAATTTAATAGAAGACATAATAGAAAGAGCATGATGAAAACATTTGTCTGACTCACTGTGTCAATACATTTTTATCTAAACTCTTGGTGTATCAGCATCACTAGCAGTTTATCTATACCCTGGGCATTTATTAGAGCTAAAATTCCCCTGTGTTCAACATATTTATACTAGTTCCTAAAAGTTAAGAAAATGTTTATACTCTTCAGACAGAAATAAGGGACATTAACATTCACCTCAAAACCCTAGCTTTCCTAAAACAAACCTTCAAACCCAAATCTACACTTAATTTAAAATTCATAAAAACACTACATTTCCAACTAAATGAACTATAAAAAATAACTGTATAAATTACATTCAAAAGACAGACATGACACCCCTCCCAAAAAAAAACATACCCGAGCTAAAAGAAATCACTCAGAATAAAACTTGTGGCAGTCCAAAAGCACAGTAAAGCATCAGTGTAACTCATTGCCTCTGCTGATAGCATATAGCTGCACTGCAATAGCTGCAGCTAGCAAATGTGGCTGGAACATCACCCCCAGCAGACCAAGGGGACTGTTGAACAATACATAGAAGTGATGTCAGTTAAACAGCACACAGTCCTGATGACATGCAAATGTGTCCTGCTGTAAAAGAATGGGTAATGGGCCACAAGCATGAAAAGTTTTCTGAAAGCTGTGTGCACAAATATGTCCTGCTTTGAAAAACAAATAATGGGCCACAGGCATGTAAGATTTTCTGCAAACTGTGCAGCACAATGTGTCCTGCTGTGAAAGATAATAGGTGATAGGCATGTAAAGTTTTCTGAAAACAGATGATGCATGTGAGTCAGATACTTGACTTACCACAAGTTTAAAAAAATCAAATGATGAGTGACCAAGACTGTCTGTTTCTGTCATGAACAGCAAATGAAGTAGCTAGGTCAGGACTCAGGAGGATTCAGAACTCTTTCTTCTTTCTCCGTAGCCCGTAAGTATAAGAAAGCTGTTTGCAATGGTAGCACACCTGTAGCAAGTAACCTTCGCTGCCTGCTACTGATTGTTTTTCTCTCTCTTTTTCAGAAAGAAAGCGAGAACCAATCAGTAGCTATCCTGCCATTCATGTCACATACATGACTGCGGACGTGGCAGTCTGACCCTCTTCCACATTACTGTGCAGTTACTGCACAGACTTCTGGGCAGATCACACTGATGCAGTACTCTTCATAATCTGGACTGCCTTTACAGCAGTCTGAGACAGTCCAGATTTACAGAAACATAAAAAAAAAAAAAAAAAAAAAAAACTCACCAAGCAACAAGCATGCGCAGTTCAAGTTCCAGGACTTTGCGAGTCAGTCGGACTCATTTACAACAGCACTAGTCAGCTAGTTTAATTTCAATATTTTATTTTGCAAACTTAAATGTTCTTTTCTTTTCTTCACACAGCTGGGGGGGGGGGCTGCAGTCCTGCAGTCCAATGTCACGAGCCGCTACTGCCAAAGTGCTAATGTTGTGTGTTTTTAATGTTTTTTAAATGTATAATGGTGCTTTTCTTTCACTGAATGATTTGCAGATTCATTAACAATGTGTTTACTACCTTTTTCCACTAGATGGAAGTGTTGCTATACATTTTTAAGGTTTTTGAAGCAGGAATGAGTTGTCTGATGAAGTTTATGTATCATTTTTGAACAAAAGTTCCTTGCCTTGGCAGCTTCGTTTTTTTCATCTAGTCAAATATGTGCCTGCCTGCCTGTGCTGTACTAATGTGAATCCCCCTCCAACAGCGTTGTCTTTGTACTCTAAGAACCCCTTACTAAGTTGTCAATTGTTCATTCTGTTGACCAATAGATGACATTGTGTATGCCATTTACTTAGTCTTCTTGGCTGACAGGTTTCTGAACTCCGGAAATGAAAGAAAACCTATTCTGCTTTATACCTGTCTTCTCATTGCTTTACATTGGCTATAAACTGATTACATTCTGTCATAATTTAACCTGAGAGTGGAAGGGTCACTGTCATTCATAGGTAAATAGATGTTTATTAGGATAATGACCACAAGGGCCTTTTTAAGTCTAGTCATGCATTCCAAATCTCTGACAAGTCCTGATACCCTTGTTAAGTGTAAGCACAGACCTAGGAGATGAATCTTTTACACATGACCTGTGTCCATTAGAGACATAGGTGCCAAATCAAGGATGAATTTCCGGTTTCCCATCCAATTATCCAAGTTGCATAGTAGTAGAATATTTTGCTAAATATCCCCTCACTATTCACTCCTCTTTCACTCAGTCACCAACTTTAACACTGTGCAGGTATGTCTCATATGCCTTTACATTTCTGTTCTAAGACTGTGTAACAGACCTTGGTAGTGTGTTGTGTTTGTATCAATTACAGTTAAATTATATAAGCTTTATGTATGTTGTGCCCTTTAACAAGCATATAATGTCAGTTTCTGGTGTTATGACTTGCGTGTGTGTGTGTGTGTGTATGTGTGTGTGTGTGTGTGTGTGTGTGTGTGTGTGTGTGTGTGTGTGTGTGTGTGTGTGTGTGTGTGTGTGTGTGTGTGTGTGTGTGTGTGTGTGTGCTTGTGAGTATATATATATATATATATATATATATATATATATATATATATATATATATATATATATATGTGTGTGTGTGTGGCGTAAGCCACAAAAACTCTGGGCTAGGCTTATAAATGCCTTAGGGCAGATAGCCTAGTATAAACCTATGAACCTATATATATATATATATATATATATATATATATATATATATATATATATATATATATATATCTATAGGAATGCCGAAATACTGAAAGATTGAATTTTATATGGCCGGGACCATATGATCAAACTTTTGAAATCTCAACATTGTGAACAGAGATCTGGATACAGTGTGGAATGAGAGATTTCCCTTTTCCTTGCTGTAGTGCGATCTCAGAGTTGGAATATTTAAGTAGCAGGGGTATGGAGGTGCAGGGAGGCAAGAACCTCTGCAATAATGATGAGAAAGATTTTTCTTTGTTTTTTTTTTTAATTTATATTATGATGTCAAGTCTCCAAAAGTTTGATCATATGGTCTTGGCCATATGAAATTCGATCTTTTAGAAATTTGGCATTATAAAGTGAATCCATAAATATATATATATATATATATATATATATATATATATATATATATATATATATATATATATATATATATATATATATATATATATATATATATGTACTGTTTTGATACTGGTTAATCCTATCAGTGTTACTAAATGATAGTTTTATATTGTACTTATTAGCGTAGTGCTATGTTATGACAACCTGTTCTATACTGTTCTATATATATGTGGTATATCTCTTGTGAACCTACTTTCAGCTTATATTGATAAACGTTTTTACCATCTCTCTATTCATATACTTTCCTCACATTCTCTTTCTCTGTCTCACTCTGCTCCTTCTTCTCTCTCTGTTAACTGTAAGGATTAACGTTATTGTCTCAATATAATATGACAGTTTAATTTTATTCATTTATTTCACATTTGTCAACTGGGTTAGTCCAACTGAGTTTGCAAACAAACCCATTTTCAGTGGAGACCCGAGGGGAAAAGCCCCAGCAAACACAAGTAAAGATAAAGTGACAATATACAAATATTAAATAACAATCACAATATAAAATAATTGTAAAAAAGAAAAGGTTATTAACTATTTGCATTACATTAATAGTAAGCAACCCATTTTCAGTGGAGACCCAAGGGGAAAGAGCTCCAATAAGCAAAGATAAACATACAGGTCAAAAACTATTAAAAATAACAACTGAATAGAAAATTAATTATAAAGAGAAAAACAAAAGAAAAAATATGAACATTAAGGTTTGCACTGATAGCAGTGGTCTAAATTTACTACATATAAGAGTAAAAACAAAAAGATAGTCATTTTTTAAAAGAAGGAAAATGTACAGACATTGATAGGAAGTGGGGGAAAGATAGATAGTGTGGAGAATGAGAGGGGGAGACGAAGGAGGGGGCTATAGTAGGGTTATAGTAGTAGAACTGAGGGTTTAGGAGGTTAGTTTAAGCAGAAGTTACTAACAGAGAAAGAAAGTTAGGAGATGCAACAGGTTAAACACTAGATCAGACTAAGACTACATGTGGTGAAGGCAATGGTATAATTTCAAGTTTAGTAGGTGGGATTTAAGCTCCTTTTTAAAACTAGGAAAGGAAAGATTGGATCTAATATGGAGATGGAGTTTGTTCCAATTTAGTGAGACAAAATGTTTGTAAAGTAGTTTGCTAATATTCCTTTTGGGTTTATAAACTGAGAGAAGATGCGTAGAGTTTTATGCTTTTCTTTCCTTTTCTTTCCTTTCTGAGCCTCTGGTGACTAAATTCAACCCCAATATGGAGACGCTATGCCACAACAGCCAACTGCCACATATTTGCATTCAGAATTTTGTCTTTGGACTATGCAAGTGACTTTAACTTGCAAAATTTTCCTGGGTATTAACTTCATCTAGCAAAATACTTATCTGATTCTGCTGGAAATTAGTTTTAAACATCCCTCCCTTCCAACAGAGTTGTCTTTGCACTCTAAGGACCACTTACTAAGATGGTCAGTGTCTTTTCTCTTGACCAAAGGTTTACACTGTATATGTCAGTTACTTAGTCTTACTGGCTGACAGGTTTCTGCATTTAGGAAATGAAAGAAAACCTATTCTACTTAATACCTCTCTACTACTTACTTTGCAATGGCTATAGACTGACTACTCTCTGTCCTAATTTGACCTCAGGGTCGGAGGGTCACTGTAGCAGAATGTATGGTAAATAACCCCTCATGATTCTTTCCTTCTTCACTCAGTCACCATCTTCCTTACTGTGCAGGTATGTTTCAAATGTTATTACATTTCTATCTGTTCTTCAGCTGTGTAGAACAATGAATTGACATTGGTAGTGTGTTGTATTTTTACAGGTTTCATTCAAATTGTATAAGCTTTATGTATGTTTAGCTTGTGCCCTTTAAAAAGCATGTGATATCAGTTTCTGGTGTTTTTTTAACAGTTTTATTGATTTTGATTATAATGAAAAATCACATAGACATATATAAGATAATTTACATTATAGATTTACAAATTGATAACATGTATTTATAGCATTTAAATATTAATATATGAATAACAAAGCAAAGTATGTACCTAGGCATCCAGTATTTATACATTAACATACCCTATAGGTATACCTTCCTTTTGTAACTTGTTCTCATGAATGACGAGGAAAGTCAATTACCTTTATGCAAAATTATCATTTTTTCCAACATATTTTGTAAGTTAACCCATAAATGGTGTTCATATGTCTTTCTAGATGTTCTAGAGGTTATGGTTCTTATCTGTAAATGACTAACTTCTTTTAATAAATTAGTAAACTCAGAGAATGTAGGAGGATGTTTTGAAATCCAATGTTTTGTTATGATCTTTCTAGCCACTGCCAATATAGTCCATAGTAATGAGTATTTGGTTTTCCTAACACATTGTGGAACAGGTGTATTAAATATGATTAATGATTTATTCAATATGAACTTGTCTGAAAAAAGTGCTTGTAAAAAAATCATTTACTCTATTCCAAAATATATTTAAGGTTGGACAGTCAAAAAACATATGTGCCCAGTTAGTATCTACATTAGAGTTGCATCTATTACAGATATTCTGTTTTTTTATTAATTTTGTCCATTAGTTGTGGTGTATACAATGATCTATTCATGAATCTCCATGTGTAAATCTTCCATTTCAGAGAAAATTATACTTTCCCAGCTGATTGTAACATATTAACCTTATCTTGCTCACTTGGGGAATTATGAGTAATTAAACTATAATAACTCCAGTAGTTATGTGTGCAAGAAAATGTTTCTTCTCTTAAAAGTCTATAAATAAAGGAGAGACTACCTGAATATGTATGCTGGTGTAATAATGTTGATTGAAGAAATTGTAATAATATCTTGGTGTCATGTTTGCTAGTTGGTGAAGCTAGTTTCAGCTTATTATCAAGATATAGTATAAGTGTTTGTATATCTAACTATGAGGAATTATTAAGTGTATATTCCTGTATAATATGATCCATTGAACTAGTCTTGTATTCATAAGTTAGCTGGCACCAGTATTTGAGTTCATTGTTTTTCAGTTGAGAAATGTTGTTAATATCTGAGGCAACAAAAAAGTACAGTTTCAGGAAAAATATTCAAAGCTCTGCAGTCTCAGCCCAATTAATCCTACAGGCCCTGGGATGAATGTTTGCTTCTATATTTCTTTTTCTACTAGTAAGATTTCATATGAGGATTCTTCAATGGATGTTAGCAAATCAGTGGCCCATTCTCCATCTCCTGACCTGAAATCTGATATTCTGTACTCTTGACAGAGGAAGAGAATCTGTCAAGGATATTGTGCTGAAAATGACACATAGCCCACAAATTCAGTGTGCCACTCAACCACAGCCCATAAGGCATAACAACATATCCAACACTCTTGTCATAGGTGACTCTATAGTCAGGCACACTGATGTTCCACTCACCAGACTAAACAAGAAGAAAGTTACTGTCTACTGCCTGTCAGGTGCCAGGATCTGCCACATAATGCACGCATTCAGGTCACTCCACCACAAGTACAAATATGACTGTCATTGTCCATGTTGGTGTGAATGACCTGAGACATACCTCCCTGGACTACATGAAAAGAGACATGGAGGAGCTCTCCAAACTTGTAGCCCAGGCAGGTATGACCCTAGCCCTGAGTAGCATCCTGCCATCACTCAGAATGACACCACAGAACAAGGACAAAATGATTGACTTCAACAACTGGCTAAGCTTCTGATGTCATTCTAAGGGGATCCAGTATCTGTCTGCCTGGGATGAAATGATCGACAAACCACAATGCTTTGTCAAGGATGGCCTGCACCTGTTGCCCTTGGGATTCTGGATACTGGCTAAGGCCTTTGCCACCCCTATAGTGCCTTTTTTAGGCAAGGTTCAAATGACAAATTAACCACCGTAACAGGTACAAGCAAGCAAAATCTGAGGGTAATGCTACTCAATACTAGAAGTCTAAACCTCAAAATGTACTCACTTGAGGAACTCCTTAAAATGGAGAACATCAACATCTGTGCAGTGACAGAGACCTGGTTCAAGGCTCCAGAGAGCACCCCTGCATTATCAGGCTATAATTCATACCACACCTTTTGGCCACCTAACCTGGACCGAAACACTAAAGACATGTCCACATTCATTAAGGATATCCACACCTCCTGGCTAGTTGCTCAGCATAATGCATCTGAGATTATCCAAGTGCAATTAACTCTGGACAAGACCGCAATCCAAATTGTAGCTTGCTACAGATTCCCTACCATGCTCCAGGATTCCCACTCCTCATTTCTTGATACACTGGAAAATATTAGGGTACAACATGACACCCTAATAATGGGCGATTTCAACTACCCCACCATTAACTGGGAAAACTACTCGTGTACCAGCTCTTGTGCTCAATGTTTTCTGGAATTCTTAAATTCCAATACCTTGGATCAATTTATACACACCCCCACCAGAGGCAGCAATATCCTAGGCCTTGTCATTACCAATATGGGCAACCAGTGTTCTACACCAAAGGTCAATTCCTCGTTGGTCAGATCCGACCACAAACTAATCACCCTAGACATCCACATCCCACCCCCCATTAGGGAAACCACAGTAAAAAATTTTTCCAAAGCCAACTTCACTCTTCTTAAGACAGAAGTGGTAAACTTCACGACACCCATGCTGACGTACAATAGAGGTACAACTGCTGAATCCTACACAAATGTACTTTATAAGCACTTACACGAGTGCATGGATTGTGCAATCCCTAACAGAACCAAGATGCTATCCTCCAAAAAAAGGAAGCTAATCCGGTGGTCCCCTGCCATAAACAAACTGTACAACAGAAGAAAGAAACTGTTGTAAAAAAGAGTAAAATCCCATGATTGGAGGAACTCCCTGGTCAGCCTCAGTAAGAAGCTGAGATCCCTCATAAAATCCTCCAAAGCTAGTTACGAATACAAAATCACCACTGATTCTAAGGACAACCACAAAGCATTCTATAGCTATGTCAAGAATCTCAATGGCAACACTCAGACCTGCTCTGAGTTACAGCACAAAGGCACTAAATATACAGAACCAACTGATATTGCCAACATCCTGGCAGATAGCTTCATTGCTAACTTCATCCCCCTCTTACCCCCCTCTCATCCCCTAAAGGGCCCATCTCTATACCGGAAGAATGCAAAGTTCCTGCAATCACAGCTGCACAGCTAAAAAACACACTCTCCAAAGCCAAGAACACAGCATCCATGGGACCCGACAACATCCCAGGCTGCGTTCTACATGAACTACAGAACAAACTGGCACCCCACCTAAGTACCATGTTCAATCATAGCCTCACCTCAGACTTTGTGCCCACTGAATGGTGCACAGAGAAGGTTATCCCACCCACAAAGTGGGAGCCACCACGGACCCCAGGAACTACTGCCCATTAGCCTGATGAGCCTGGTCTGCAAGGCTATGGAAAGTATCATGGAACTTATAAACAATGACATTGGTAATCTACAAAGTCTGGATCCCACCCAGTTCAGCTTTGTAAAAAGGCAGATCATGTTTCCTAAACCTTATAGACTTCTTTGAAATGGTCACCAAAGTTATAGATGAGGGTATGGTTTTCACACAGCCTATTTAGATCTCGCCGAGGCTTTCAACACTATCCCCCACTCTGGAATTATAGATAAACTCACTAAACTAAGCATAAATTCCTATGTCAGAAGATGGATTGCCAACTGGCTCACTGACAGAACCCACACTGTGAAAGTAGCAAACTCCAAATCCAACTTCAGACCAGTGACAAGTGGAGTACCACAGGGTTCAGTCCTGGGTCTTCTCCTGTTTGGTATCTACTTCTCTGAAGTACAGACTAACACAGAAGGTCTTTGGCTAACAAAGTTCACAGATGACTACAAACTAGGAGCCATAATCAAAACTTCTAACCATGTGGACATCCTATAAAAGGGCCTCACTGAGACACATGCCTGGTGTCAAAGCCATGGCCTCAAGCTCAATGCCAAACAGTGCATTGCCATCCCTTTTGGTAAAAACTCTGTACCCTTGAACTACCACATAGGCAGTAGTCTACTTAACACCGAAAGTGTGATAAGAGACCATGGAACACAGGTGGACAGTAGTCTCTTCTTTGATAATCACATCACCACAGTAGTCAGGAAATCCTTCTATGTGGCACATCTCATCACAAAAGGTTTCTCATCCAGGAAAAAATAGGTCATTGTCCTCCTCTACTCGTCACTCATTAGACCCATTATAGAGTACAACACCCTTTTGGTATGTACCTCACAAGACATCTACAACAACTGGAAAGGCCTCAGAAATACCTCACAAAGAGGATTACCAGCCTCAAACAGATGCACTACACAAACTGTCTCAAAAAACTCCAGCTTTATTCTGTCACATATCACCTACTCAGAGGCAATCTCTGCCTAACATACAAAGCTGTCAAACCCAGAGCTGTTGGACATGCTCCACTTAAAGAAATCCCAATCCCTCTGAGCTACATGCTCTAGGGACCTAAACCTTGTCACCACAATGAACAGAACATGCTGGAGGGATAGATTCCTGTCCCAGAGACTTCCCATACTCTGGAACAAACTACCTATCTATATCAAACAAAGCTACTCATTAGCACTCTTCAATACAAATCTTGATGACTGGATGGGAGATAGGAAATTCACCCTGGGGATCACTTCTTTGGCTCTACTCAACAAGGGAGCAGGAAAATAATTTTCTTGGGTGGCAAAAGCCAGGGTACCTTTTGGCTAGGCTTATATAGGCCCTAGGGCCAATAGCCTAGTACCTACCTATGAACCTATGAACCTATATGTCTGCCTAGATAAGAATTAGATAAGATACCTTTGGTGGTGGATCTACTCGGATCAGGTTCTACAGTGCAGTCCCTTCATTCTTCCTCATCCCAAGACCATGGTGACCATGGACACATCCCAGACTGGGTTGGGGCGGCACTTTCTGGCAAATACAGTGCAAGGCACATGGTCACCTGAAGAGGTCAAGTAACATATCAATATATTCATAGATGTGCACTAGGCTATCTGCCATTTATTGGTCATTTTAAGACTGGGCAGTTACCCCATGTGAGAATCCTTTGTGTTTGTAAGGTAAACACCTTAACCATTATGCCAACCACCCATCCAAATGTCCTGGAAATGAGAATAGTGCTGTTAGCACTCCAGGGCTTCCAAGACTCTCTCCCTTCTGAGAAAATTGTGATTCAGACAGACAATATATTTGTGGTTTAATACATCAACAAACAAGGAGGAACCAGAACTTACCCTTTATTTCGAGAAGATATCAGAGTTTGGCAGTGGGGATTTCATCCAGCCGATTTCTGATAGGAATGCACATTCTGGAGAAATCCAATGTGATAGCAGGCAAGTTGAGCAGGTCTATTCTACTACCTCACAAGTAGTGTCTCAAGAAGAATTCAGAAAAAATGATTTTTCACCAATGGAGCCAGCCATGCTGTGACCTATTTGCATCTCCTCAAAACAAGTACAGCAGGTTTTTTGCCCTAATCTCCCCACTGGGAGAGTCACCGAGAGACACTATCCTGCATGATTGGCCCTCCAGTATCTCCCATTTCCCTTAACCCCTTAATCCCCAAAGTTCTGCAGAAAGCATCCTAGTTGAAGAATTCTTCAGAAAGTACATGATAACACAAAACCTTTTATTCTAGCAATTTTCTAAGTTTATAAGATGAATATATGAAATTCAAATGCCTGTCAATTTTATTTATTTAATTAACATTTGTTAACCAGGAAAGTCTGACTTGAAACAAAAGCAAATTTTCAGCAGAGGCCCAGGGAGAAATACTGCAGACACGTCTTTGTAACATGGGAGGACACCACAGCAAACCCACACAAACACAGGGAGGACATGCAGACTCCACACAGAAGGCCCCCCAACCAAGAATCAAACCAGTAGCTGTGAGACAACAATGCTGCCACTGCACCATCATCTATTTAAGGAATTCAAAGCTCAGAAACCACATATTTTATGAGAAATAGAACAGAACAAAAATATGAGGCAAAAATCTGCAAAACGTCCACAAATGGTGGTGGGTAGGGAATTCAGGCTGTTGCTACCACACACACACAAACACACACACACACACACACACACACACACACACACACACACACACACACACACACACACACACACACACACACACACACATATACTTGTCATTCGACGAATGGGAACTAAATAAATATAATTTCACTAATCCTGACTCCTTGAGGTTATAAATTCCCATAATGCTTCTACAGTGATGGACCATGCACAGACAAATGTATGAAGTTGGCCAGTGGCATGCAAACATCAAGTGGTCATTAAAATGCAGTTTTGAGTCATCTCTAATAAAAGAACAAATGGCTCGGTGTTTCTACTTTTTTACTAAATAAAAGTAAAATCAACATGAGTAAAATCATGCTCTTTCCCTCTTCCTGGCTTCTAACAATGCAGGATCACCTGCCTGATTATGATATTTTCTGTTTTTGTATTAAAAGAAATATATACTTGTTCACTGCTTGGCCAGACTACAGAATGCAGACGCTTTTCCTGCTATATAAATTTTGGAAAGTCAGAGGATGCCTGAGGAGTGGAGAAAAAGTGTTTTGGTACCTATCTTTAAGAATAAGGGTGATGTGCAGAGCTGCAGTAACTACAGAGGGATACAATTGATCAGTCACAGCTTGAAGTTATGGGAAAGAGTAGTGGAAGCTAGGTTAAGAAGGGAGGTGATGATTAGTGATCAGCAGTATGGTTTCATGCCAGGAAAGTGCACTACAGATGCAATATTTGCTCTGAGGGTGTTGCTGGAGAAATACAGAGAAGGTTAGAAGGAGTTGCATTGTGTCTTTGTGGACTTAGAGAAAGCATATGACAGGGTGCCTAGAGAGGAGTTGTGGTATTGGAAGTCAGGAGTGTCAGAGAAGTATGTATGAGTGGTACAGGATATGTACGATGGTAGTGTGACAGCGGTGAGGACTGTGATGGGAGTGACAGATACGTTTAAGGTGGTGGTGGGATTACATTAAGGATCAGCTCTGAGCCCTTTCTTATTTGCAGTGGTGATGGACAGGTTGACAGATGAGATTAGATAGGAGGCCCCATGGACTATGATGTTTTCAGATGACATTGTGATATGTAGTGAGAGTAGGGACCAGGTTGAGGTGACCCTGGAGAGGTGGAGATATGCTTTAGAGAGAAGAGGAATGAAGGTCAGCAGGGCTAAAACAGAATATATATGTGTGAATGAGAGGGAGGGTAGAGGAATGGTGAGGATGCAGGGAGTAGAGGTGGTAAAGGTGGATGAGTTTAAATATGTGTGGAAGAGAGGTGAAGAAGAGAGTACAGGCAGGAAGGACTGGGTGGAGAAGAGTGTCAGGAGTGATTTGTGACAGACGAGTACCAGTAAGAGTGAAAGGGAAGGTCTACACTCTTGTAGTCTGTTAGTAGTATTCTGGTAGTGAGACCAGCTATGTTATATGGGTTGAAGACAGTGGCATTGACAAAAAGGCAGGAGTTAGAGCTGGATGTGGCAGAGTTAAAGATGTTAAGATTTGCACTGGCTGTGACAAGGGTGGACACAATTAGGAATAAGTATATTAGAGGCTAATCCCAGGTTGGAAGGTTTGGAGACAAAGCCAGAGAGGCAAGATTATGTTGGTTTGGACATGTGCTGAGGAGGGATGCTGAGTATATTGGGAAAAAGATGCTAAGGATGAAGCTACCAGGTAACAGGGAAAGAGGAAGGCCTAAGATAAGGTTTATGGATGTGGTGAGACAGGACATGCAGGTGGTTGGTGTGACAGATCAATATGCAGAGGACAGGAAGAAATGGAAACAGATGATCCACTGTGGCGAGCCCTAACTGGAAGAGCCAAAAGAAGAAGATACACTGTATATATAGATATATATATATATATATATATATATATATATAGAGAGAGAGAGAGAGAGAGAGAGCTTACTATCAAAACTCTGATTCACAGTTGTTCAAGTAATGAGTTACTCAAAAAAAAGGCTGGAAATTAAAAACATTGTTCACTCAATACAATGAAAGTTGCAATGTCGATAATTCAAAGTCCTTGGTCCTCTCCTCTTTAACATTCTCACCAATGTATTCCACACATCCACACAACAGGCTTCCACATTCATTTGCACATCTGACAACATGGCGCACCTCCAAAAAATTATTTAGGAAGTTTTAAAAGCAAATGAAACATGACTTTGTTGATTTACTATCAAAATTCTGCAAATCAGTTTTGCGAGTAATGACTTACTCGAACTGAAATGATGAAAATGTGCACTATCTGATGAAAATAGCACTACTTTGGGGAAAAGGACATATACCTTTTATTTGCCTTTTTCTAATTGTCGGGCAAATGAACACTCAGGCAATTGGGCTGCCTGAAAATGTTGTAGAGGCAAATGAGCTTTAGGTCAAATGAAAGTGACCAATATATACATATATATATATATATATATATATATATATATATATATATAGAGAGAGAGAGAGACATTACTTTATATAATATATATATATATATATATATGTGTGTGTGTGTATGTATATATATATATATATATATATATATATATATATATATATATATATATATATATATATATATATATATATTTCTTACACAACGGGAGAGAGAAAGATATTGAAAAAAATAAGATGTTTATCTGGACGGCGCAGTGGTGCAGTGGTAGCATTGTCGCACACCAAGAGGTTCTCTGGCTATAGTGCCTTCTGTGTGGAATCTGCATGTCCTCCCTGTATTCGTGTGGGTTTCTCTGGGTACTCCTGTTTCTTCCCACATTACAAAGACATATGTCTGGAGTGTTTCTCCTTGGGCCTCTTCTGAAAATTGTCTTTGTTCCGAGTCAGACTTTCTCAGTAAACAAATATAAAATAAATACATATTCACTCTGTTGTTGACTGGGTGAATGTGTCATACTATCATAATCAATTAAAGTTTAACAAAAATGCATATGGTGTTCAAAGAACACATCCAGGCAGCTCTGTCATTAAAGTCCATTGTAACACAACACACTATAAACAATATGGTTCAATAAAACATTTCAAAGTAGACATGCTCTTATTTATAAAGATCAGGCACAGGAGACAACTTGGACTGCTACATCTAGGTGCAGCTAAATAACAAGATTATATCTTATTGAGGCAATCTTTCTGCTAAAAGTGATCCCATCTTTCCATACATTTTCTACACATACTTTGTTCAGTTCAGTGTCACAGTGTATCAGATCTGGCATGCAACAGGCATGAAATGGAAATCACCCCCAGATGGATCATCAGTGCATTTCAGTACTGACATTCTCATACATGCAGATTCACAATCATACTTTGGAGCCAATTTAATATTACCAGTTCACCAATCATTCCAGTGGGGAGAGGGATTAAAGAAGGTTCTGTTAAGTATACACATCTGTGTACACATACAGTACCTTTCCTCAATTCAGTAACCTCCCTAACACAGTACTGTATGGTTCTGTACCACGAAGATATGTAGGAAAACATAGGGCTGGCCCAGCAGCCGTGATGACTGCTAATGAGATATTTATGGGTTGAGGCACATGCTAAGTAGACATATGCTCTTTTCACAGAACCACCTCTAGGAAGGCATCTAAACAGCTGAGTAATTCAAGAAACATCTCAGCCATGTAGATCAGCATGGCTGTCTCTTCCATGTCATGGTACTGAACATGGCTAAAAGGCCATGTTCTATCACTTACCATGAACATGGTACTGGGATCATGGGTGGGTTGAAGTACAGGGATCGTGGATTACTGTGATCAGAACAGCAGTGTGATGTTTAGGGAGATACACTAGACTACCAGGAATTGCTCTTAAAGTGCCACAAGGGTACCAACAGTAGTATGGGAATCTGTGTGTGTGGGGGGTTACACTAGCCACCACAGTATATTACAAAAGTGCCCTGAAGGCACTTCAGCTATTATGAGGGTGGGGGTAAACAGGACTGCTGACAGGTTAGGTACAGGTACAGGGACTGTGGTGTATGTCTGTGTGTGTGTGTGTGTGTGTGTGTGTGTGTGTGTGTGTGTGTGTGTGTGTGTGTGTGTGTGTGTGTGTGCGTGCATGAGTGTTTGTGTTCATGTCATATATGTCAGACAGTCATTGGAGGGGGTCTACCACTGCCTACAGGGACAACAGTTCACTACCACAATGTGCAGATCAGCAATGGCAGTAAATGTGATTCTGAGACATGGAAATTAGCAGATACCCCATCACAGCTAACATATCTCTGAATCACAAATGAACATGTCATGGGAAAAGGGCTTGTTTAGCACAAGCTGTACAGCTTGTGCTAGACACTCTAATGAATTAATACAAGAGTAAACTGGAATGCACTGCAGAAACCACACAAGAGCATACACATATACATACATACACAGACACACACACACACACACACACACACACACACACACACACACACACACACACACACACACACGCACAAATGCACACACACATACACAGAACATACATATTCCTCACTAATAGCATTGTAACCAAGAAATGAATGGAGGAACAAACATGGTGAAGCAGAAGTGGGAAATCTAACTGCTCCATCACCGTGATGCCCATTATACAGGCCCTAACAAAGCTAAAAACATAAAAAGATCTACTACCTCTGAGTCTGACTGCTCTGAATTCTTCTAGGGGGAAAAGCATAAGTTTAACACATTTCAGTGCTCATATGACATTTGAAGCCCCTTTCAAAAGTGTTTCTTAAAACAGGATTTAAAAAATCCTGTCTTTAATTACCAGTGCAATCTACAGCAGTATGACCTTCAATTCACATTATGGTAGCTGCCGGACTTCAGCTTTTTCTGGATGACAATTCATAGAAAAGTCAGTACTGTTGCTTAAGAACTACAGTGTATGTTCTGTTTCATTATTGTCCTGTTTCCATTCCCATATAATTCATACTGAACGAGATAAGCAAGTTGTGCACATATGGTAAAATACATGAAATAATTAAATATATATTATACTACCAGAACTAGGATAAAAAGAGACAGAAAACACATTTAAAATATTCATTGTCTAAACAATAAATATTAACTATTTAACAATTTGCACCAACTTAGATGCAGTACTTACTTTTACAGCTTGGTTCAACAGACCAACCAGATGAAAGACATTTTGCAGTTCCTTTTGATGCCTTTTGTGGAGTAAAATAACTATATTCACAGTCATATCGTGCTTGCTGATTTTCTTTGTATTTTGTTTTCCTGACATTTTTAACATTCTGTATTTGAAGGAATTCACAAATTTCTAAATAAAAAAAAATAATAATAACAATGTTTTAACAGCATTCTTTCTCTTTTCATCACTGAAATTTATAATTCAATCAATAAAATTATAAACTATTATTTAGTACATCACTGAAATTCATAATTCAGTAAATAAAATTATAAATTATTCTGTAGTACTCTACAGAATACAGCATGCAAAGAAATAGTACCCCCACTGAAATGTATTTTACCATTTTAAACACAGCATTAATATTGAAAAGCAAGTTGTTCATTACTTCATTCTCTGATATACTCTTTATCAAATTCAGTGAGACAGGGGAGTCTAAGTTTATCCCTGCAAACAGTAGGCAGTCCCTCAGAGATAAAACACACACACACACACACACACACACACACACACACACACACACACACACACACACACACACACACACACACACACACACACACACACACACACACACACACACACACACACACACACACACACACACACACACACACACAGTTACTCACAAAAAAAAGGTCAGCGCCATTATATTGACACATCAAGGCAGATACATGTCCCCCTCCTTGCCTCAAATCTTCATTGAAAGAGCAAAAAAAAATATTTTTTCTGTTTTTTAAACTGTTGCAAGCTGATTGCTACATTTGTAATGATCAATTTGTTACAGCCTATCCAATTTAAATCCAACAAACACATAAGACTGAGTCATATAATGTGGTGGTTGCAGTTCCAATCAGACAGCAAAAAAAACTTTATAAAAACTTTATGAACAAAAAAAAAAAAAACACTTTATTACCAATGTTAGCACTTTCACAGTAACACTACTGTGAGATTATGAGATACTTTGTATATGCAGAAGAATGGCAAGAGTGAGGCGAAATAGGCAGCTGTCCTTGGTGCAAGATCATGAAGTGCAGTTCCTACATCTTTTTTCTGTACCAGGATTTTTGAATTCAGGTAAAGAAATGGAGTTCAGTGCATTAGCACTTGTATGGGTGAGTCATTTGCCATCCTTGCTGCCTTTATTGTGATTTGCACCAGTTTTCTGTGGCTGACTGGAATAATTGATGAAGGCGGAATGAAAGACATTGAACTTGATTATGTTCCTGATGTGAGCCTAGTGACTGCTACGGAAAGATTTTATGACTGTTTGAAGAGCCAAAATAACCCACTTTTAAGAGGTAGGATAACATCTGAGGATATGCCCCCTGCGAATATTGATATTGACTTTACACAGCTACTGACAAATGTGCACATGACTGAGAATGACATCTTTAAATTAAAATGTTTGCAAACCCAATGGTGCCACCTTGAAGCTTGCCTTGAGTGCCTGACTTGAAAATGTTTGCCAGGACTGTTATGCTAAGGTTAATTTCTAAACATGTTAGGGCATAATTCTTGCAATGTTTTAAAAAACCCTGGCACTTTCCAACTTTTAAACCATACCACTTTAGAAGCCTTTTGTAAAATGTGTGAGAATGATTTCTATTCAGCTGCTTTAAAAAATGTGAGAACAAGTACAGATTTAAATGTGGATGAAAGGAAGGCCTTAAAGTCATTGCAGACCAATGAGACTGTTATAATTAAACCTGCAGACAAAGGGGGTCCAGTTGTTGTGAGGGACCATGAATACTATATAAAATTTATGACTGTGTTAGAAAATGATAATGTTTATAAAAAAATTAACAAGTGGATAGGATGGTTTCAAAAATTTATGATGTATTATATGACACCTTACTATACAGAAGTATTACTTTAGACCTTTCAATTATTTTGTTGTAGATAATCTAGTAGTCCCTCTTATGTACAGACTTCCTAAGATTCATAAGCATCCCACACACCCACCATTTTGACCTATTGTTTCAGGAAGTGGATGGTGTACAGAGCCACTATCTATTTATATAGAGAAATGTTAAAGACCTGTACTGAATATGAATGAACATGTTTTGAGGGACTCTAAATATTTTTTTTGAAAGATTTGTATAAATTTGTTAATGAATGGAAAAACCTAGTGATGATTTGTTGTTAGTTACAGCGGATGTCTGCTCACTATTCACAGTTATACCGAATATTACAAGTATGGAAATGTTAAGATACTACTTAATACAACACGGGTCTTATGAGCATGTGGGTATAGAAATGATTTGTATGCTCATGGAGATTATACTTGAGAATAACATCTTTAGGTTTAGTCAACAAATTTACTTTCAGAGAGAATGTGTGTGCCTGGGTACATCAATTGCAAATAGTTATGCCAATTTAGTAATGGCCCAAAGGGAAAATACATCATTCCTTAAGACTTCTAATTGGCAGCAAGTGGTCTTTTATAGATGGCTTATGGATGATCTTTTTTGCTATGGGAAGCTACGGAAATGGAACTACATTTATTTGTTGATTTTCTTAATACTAGTACATCCTTCCTAAAATTCCATATGAATGTATCATGTAAGGAAGTAAATAATTTGGATGTGAAGGTGTTCAAGACGTCTTATGGACTTTTTAGTACTACTCTTTATAGAAAGGACTGTACTATGAACAATCTCCTACATTGAAGGAGTATGCATTCTGGACATATCTTCAGGAATATAGTGAAAGGCCAAGGTATGAGGATGTCCAGGTTGAACCCTGATGATGCTATTTATGAAGCTTTTATCTGTTGTTTGAGAGATTGATTGAAAGAGAGAGGTTATAGAGAACAAGAAGTTGATAGTATACTGCAGAATGTTTGTTATTTATGACCAGCAACAGCTAAACCTTATTTTGCTCCCTTCGAAGAGCATTTAGATTATGCTACAAATAAGAATGATATAGTATGCATGCCAATGCATTATACTGGTAATGCTAATGTAATAACTGATGTGATGAAGAAATACTGGCCTATTTTAACTAGTAATGCTGAAATTAGGAATATTGTAGGGGATCAACTGGGTTTTTCTTTAAAAAACAAGAAATCCTTAAAACGCATGCATGAATGAGACTTTTGCTACGCTTCACTGTAATAGATGTAATTTTTGTAGTTACATATATTCATCTGGGTCTTTTGAACACCCAGACATGATGAGAGTGTTCACGTTCAAGGTGAATGTAGATTGTCGTTCCTTAAATGTAGTTTAGTTAGCTGTATGTCAAGAATGCACATGTTTTTATGTGGGAAAGACCAACAGACATTTGACAGACTGCATTAAGGTGCATATATATAATATTACGAAGAAGTCCCACAATAATGCCCTGGCCAAACACATTAATGAATATGGTATAACACATGGGTTTAAATATTTGGTGATACAGAAAATGGTTTTAAATGAATGGAGGGGGGGGCATTGAGAACTGGACTAAGGCCAATGAGATCAGATGGATAATAAGGCTAAGGGCCGATACAGGTCGAGAACTTAATGAGAAAATATCTTTGAAGCTTTTTCTTAAAGCCAGATCATTGAATAGATGAATATATGAACATATATTTATATATATATATATATATATATATATATATATATATATATATATATATATATATATATATATATATATATATGTACACACACACATATATTTTCTATTTTTTATCTTTTATTCTTTATGTATGGCTGTAGATAAGAATGTATGATTTTTTATATAGGAATGCCTCTATAGGACTATTAGGGTGGATGTGCTTTTGATGTTATTGCTAGCTGTTTCATATGTGTAATTCAATGTATTTTACCATTGGTTACTCCTTGATTGATGTTATATATATATACAGTTTAATTCAATTGTTACTATGGAACATCTGAGGAAGCAGTAGTGTTACTGTGAAAGCCCTAACATTGGTAATAAAGTTTCTTTGTTTTTTTTTTTAATAAAGATTTTATAAAGTTGATTTTTTGCTGTCTGATTGGAGCTGTAACAGCCACATTCCTTTGACTCAGTCTCATGTGTTTGCTGGATATCTGATAATAGTGTATGTATCTACAGGTAGTTGAAGGAATCAGTGGGTATACCTGCCTCACAGCAGTTAACTTTTCACCTTCACTCCTGACTCGTATGCCTTCTCTATAAAGTCTACATGTTATTTTTGTGATCATGTGGGTTTTCACTTGGCTCATTGAGTATCTCAAATGTACACTGTGAGATGAATAGGCAATAAAATGGGCATGCAGAACAAATATCATTTATTAAATTTTATTTTGATGCTGTGCATTAAATCTCCCGCTCCAAACACACACACACACACACACACACACACACACACACACACACACACACACACACACACACACACACACACATATGGTGTAGCTCTGCTAGGCATTTAACAAGTCAATATTCCCAGATCATTCCTAAAAGCAATTGATTTTACCTTTTACATTTGAATGCTCCTCAAGATGCTCAATATACAAAAAAGGCACTACAGATATGTTACCTGCACCACCATCTTCTGTAGTATCAACTTCAGTCTGACTGCATTTTAGAAAGAAGTATATCTCATTGTGTAAAGTTTTTGCAAGTAGGTATTAACATATATCATGGTATACATATTATGTATGCTGCATCCCCTTTTTTGTATTTGCAATAGAAATGTATTTTAGATATGTCTATGAGAAACAATGTATTATGTTGTACTGACCACTTAACATATCCTTAACTTCTTTCTAAGCATTTCATTGTTTTTTCCATTAGAAAGTCTTCGTAGTTTTTGCTATGAGAGTTGTGGTCTTTTTTATAAGATTCTTGAGTATATGGATAATTATTTTCCCTTGTCCTTTAGATTGCTATAGTACAGACTGGAAATTCTATGTCTGAATTCCCTGTCATGCATGATCCTTCTGAATTCACAGCTTTTGTCATTCAGGGTATTACCATGACTTACATAAGGCATATATATCACACAGATGCTGTGGACTTTAATTAATTACTTTATTCTTAATTATTTTATTTCTCATTTGTTAACTTAAAGGACCATTTTCACATTCAGCCCAAGGATGTACTATAAGAACTCATAACTAATATAGAAAGCCATGCAGTGTTCAATTTACAAAAAAATGTTTCTATTGTTATAATAGCAATGCTGTAGCTATTAACAATCTATTGTCACTATCTATACATGAATTAGGCTATGTAGACAAAAATGTACAAAATATTTAACATTTAGCTGAGGAACATGAGGGAGAGTTGAAAACAGTCAAAGGAAGATAAGGAAAGAGTATAGTTCTGAAAGTGAAGTAGAGTGACTGGGCCATAATAGATTCAGTCTGGGAGATACAAATTTATCTAGTGAAAGAAGTGAACAAAAGTTTTGGACTGAGTAGGGTCTTAAGTAGGAGGAGTGAATTTGGTCATTGCTTTGTTCTGATAACACATATAGGTGATGTTACAGTGAGATTAAAAAAATAGGTGATAAGACTTATTGTATTGTTTTTTGTGAAGAAAATATTTTAGTTGGTTATAGAATTCCTGGTTGATGGAGCATGATGGGATAATTAATGGGAGAGAGTCCCTGGTAGGTGGTAGAATAGAAAGGCTATGGTCTGTGGTATGTAATCTTTTTCTGTGGGTAATTAGAGAGGAGGGTCATTAGATTGTGAACATATCGCTCCTTGTTTGCTTTTTCTTTTCCATGAGTCCTTTCTTGCAAGTTTTGCAAGTTTGTCCCACAGGTTTGGAAGGAGGCCAATGCTTTTCCCATACTCGGGGTGGGTGGACATCCTCGGTGGATAACTAAAGGCCTGTATTTTGGGTAAATGTTTTGAAATGGTATTATTAAAATTAATATCTGATTAATTAAACTGTAGACAAGACTTTATATCAAACTGTAGACAAGACTTTATATCAACATGGTTTTGAAGTGCACCTACTTTTTCTTACAAATCTAGACAGTTTTACCAGTCATTCTGAGAAGCATTAGAAGCTAGTCTGCCAGTAGATGGAGTTTATCGAGATCTTGCAAGAGTGTTTGATACAGTTCAGCATCATGCAATTATGAGATGAGAAGAACAGAAATATTTATGTAGATAGATGGGAAGATAATTGGCTATATAAAAACAATGTCAAGTATTCTTCCTCGATCCAGTAAGATCTAAGTAATTATATGGATGATTCTGAAATAGGTTCAGTAATTACTTCTGTTAATGATCAGCTTAATACGTAAAGATATATGGACAGTTTGGTGTCCGAGGCCACATTATGTGATATGGAATTCATTTCCAGGAAAACCAGAGCTATTCACTATGGATCATCTAATCAAGGTTACTCTTATGCAATAAAAGATACTATCCTGTGAGAAGTTGATTCCATTAGGGATTTGGGAATTAAAATTGATAAACATCTCAATTTTGACCCATACTTAGATGTAATTTAGAGATGTTACAGTGAAATTAAAAATGTCTTAGGTACCATCACTTGCAGGGAAGAAATTGTTTTACTCCCTGTCTATAAATAGGTGATAAGACTTATTGTAGAATAAGCACCCTTCTGTAGTTAAACTCATTTATATATAATTAGGCTGGAAATGATTCAGCAGCATTTTACCATGCAAATTAAGGATCTAAAGAGCCTGTGTTATAAAATCACAGCAGAGAGATGGACATTTTTTCTGTTATTATATACTAGACATTGTTTATGTTCCTAAAAAATTACTGTTACTTCGTGTTATATTTTACCAGTGTTGATGTGCATTGATCATGGGGTTATAAAGGTTAATTTGCTGATAGATTATTCTGCCAAACTGAAATCTAAGCCAATGCACAGAAGATTAATTGCAGATTATATGGGAACTAAACAGTCATTATGGAAAACTAATTGGAATGATGCATTCAGTGGAAAAACTACAGAAGGACTCTGAAAAGTTTTGAAATAGAAATTGTTTGAGTGCAAAAAAAAGGATCTAGGCATACAACATCAACAGTATATATATGATTAAGATGAGAGATAAAAAATATATATAAAAATGAAAAGAGGTCAAACTACAACTTCTAAAACGGAAATAAACAAGCTGGACAAACAAATGATTCATACTGTAAGACAAGATCAAGAAAAATTTGAAAAAAATGTATATAAAGATATTGAGCATAATAGGAAACTGCTTTATAGATACTCAAGATGTGAAGGAGTGGGGGCATGGCCAAAGATGTGCCTTGCATAGCAGCACTTTCTCTCAGCTCTGCCTTATCATTTCTTTTATGACAGGAATTTTTATTTAAAACTAACTAAAAAACATTTTTTATATATTTAGTTTCATTTAATAGTCTACTAGATTAGTATTAAAATATTTTTTAAGTTTTTTTAATGTTTCCTGTCAAAAAATAAGCGACAAGTTTCTGGCATCTGGATTCAACACGAGCTTTACAAAATCCTCTCATCAGGACTCAGCAAAAAAAAAGAGTTTCAAACTCTTTTAACTACTATTCAGGAACTATCCACAAAAATTGACAGAATGGATATGAAGATTGATGTTTTTAAAGAAAATACTTCTCAACAAATGGAGACTTTACATCAAGTCCTTAAGGAGAAGAAGAAACAAATTACAGGTATTGAAACATCTTTAAATGACATGGATAGCAGAATGCAACAAAATGAACATAATTTAGAATTCCTTCTGAAGCAAAATTCCCTGCTTCAAGCTGAAATAGATGATCTTGAGAATAGATCTCGAAGAAATAATATCAGGATCTTTGGGCTGCCAGACAATCTAGAAGAAAATAATTTGGAGAAATTTTTAACCTCATGGCTACCAGATATTTTACAGCTTCCTGAAGCACTTTCTTTTAGTATAGAAAGAGCTCACAGGTCTCTATATACATCCAAATTTACCAGAAGTAATCCCACAAAATCTGTCATAGTCAAATTTCTATCAACTCATGATAAAGAAATAGTTTGGAAAACTGCTTGCTCTAAGTCACCTATTACATACAAAGATAACATCATACATTTTGACAATGACTATTCTACATCTGTCATAACTAAAAGGAAACAATTCCTACCATTACTTAAAGAACTAAAAAAATGCACAAATAAAATCTCACCTGCTTTTCCCCTGCAAGGCTGAAAATCTTCCTTCAAGATGGTCCTAAGACTTTTGAGAAACTAGATGCAGCTATCAAATACATTAAATCTAACAAAATTTTGGAAAAAAATAGACAAAATGGACTGGGCTAGTTCCAGTCTTAAAAGAATTGCTGAAAATGGAACCTGGAAAACAGTTGATCACAAAAGGAAACTTAAAAAATAACTTTGTTACAATATGATTTTTATTTTCTTTTTCCTTACATAAGAATTTTTTCTTATGACCCAGTAGTCCGGAAAAATGAAAATGGATCAACAGGTGAGTGTTGATGTATTCTTTATTATGTTGTGTTTTTGGCTTATGTTTCTTACTGAACAGTTTATTAGATTTTCATAATTGCCTTTAGTTTCTTGCTTTATCATTTATCTTTACTAATAATTTTTAGTTCTCCTTATTATAGTTATTTCTTAAAAATCATAGTATATATTAGATATTTAGTTACTTTAAAATATACTCTTTTATTAAAGAGAAAAAATATCTGTTTATTTTCACTTGCTTACATATGCCTTTGAATACATTGACTGCATTATTTAAATTTGTTTTTGTTTACTGATACTAAGTAGCTGCATATTATTGGGATTCTATGGTATACAGTTTTTCCCTTTATTTCATTAACCTGGTGCATATATAAAAGGTTTAAGATTCATATTTCATTTAGTCTTCACTTCCCTTAGCATACAATTTAACTTTTGGTATATGTTTTTGAGTAGCTCCTGGCATTTAGTGATAGCTATCTGGTTGATAATTCTTTATACTGATTTATAGTTTTTTTTTTCTTGATTCATTGCTTGTTTCAGTATGGGGCTGTTGAATGCATGCATTTGATTATGGTTTTGGAAAAGTGTATTCTCATATCTTTGGGATTATATTGTCTTTTGTTAGTTTGGGCATAGTGGCTTTATTTGATACTCTTTTTATGGTATTGTGTTCATTTGCTTAAGCCCTGTTCATTGGTGGCTTTAGGCTTGTGATGGATGTTAGAGCATGGTAGATCCATGAGTTGTTTCCCTTTTTTTGTTTTTTCTTTTCACCTCTCTCTCTCTGCTGTTTCACAGAGTGAAGCAACAAAGTGTTGCTGGAGTGTCCTGAGAGCCTCTCGAGACTTAGGATACCCTCAGATGTTGTCTGAAATGCCTGCTGCTTCCCGCTGAAGATTTGGATAGTGCTCACGCTTTTTGCAGCTTGGAGACAGAACCACATGCATTACTGAACTTCTCTGATGAGCCATACAGCATCATCTTCAGCTTGGTGGCTGTTGTTAAAAGGAAGTAACTGTTTCTTTTTTTTCTTCTCTTCCTTGTTTGGACTATACAGCATGAAAAACTCAGTTTTTGCAGTCTACAAAAGGTAAAATCATCGCTAAATAAGTAACAAAGACTTTGATGCCTGCGAGCTACATTTTATTTTAACATAGAAAGTAACCAATATAGTTACTTATTTAGTAAGTAGAGAGGGGTTGTTTTGATGTAATATTAAAGCAACAAGAATAATTTCTCTAGTAAAATGATTATACATGTTTTAAAAATACTAATACTACTGCTGGAATTCACTTGCATTGTTGAGAATTTAATTAATGTTTAGATATTCTTACTGGCTATGACATGTAATTAATAGTTATTTATATACTGTTGCATCTAATTTTGTTATGGATACTGTTTGTTTTTTAAATAACAAGTGCCACAGATGATATTTAATATGTTGCACATTACATGATATGCTTAGAGTTTTAAAAAACAAGTATATTAGATTCATACTTTCTGTATCTCTGAGTATGTATATGCAAATATTTATAAGCAAGTACATACTGGAAAAATCGTGTCCATTTAACTATTACATATTTGTTTTATATCTGTTGTCTAGGATTCTCCTACAGAGCTGATAAGCTTTTTTTTCTTCAGTGGAGACCAAAAGAAAAATGTCCCATTATGTTATGCATTAATCATTATTAATTAGTTTAAAGCAGACGTGGTGCAGTTTTATTACAAGATATAAAGTAGCAGTACAAACTTATTTAATCTTAATAGTTGGGTTTATACAGTACTATGTTATTAGTACTCTTGTGTTACTTATTAGATATGTAAAGATTAGAAGCAACAAAAATAGCTGAGCGCAATCTATACATAGCTTTTTAAATCTTTACTATAGTGCTACTTTTGTTATCTGTAACTTAATATTTATGTAAGTTTAGTAAATAGAGTTGGTTCTTTCCTGTTGTATATTTAAGGATGGTATAACTCTTGTTAAAAGCTTGTAAAACAGTAATTATTTTATTCATTCTAGACTTATAGTTAAAATTCTTACTTTAAATAGATTTTTGGTTTGCCTTTATTGGTTATATCCTCTGTTAATTCACATTATATCTTACAAGTGACTAGTTTATTATATGTCTTGGTTATAATAGAATAACTTAAATATTTAAAAGAAAATCTGGATATATCCATTTATACAGTTACATTCTTGTTTCCAAATAACTTTGTTATATTACTTCTTATATAATATGATGTATTTTTGTAGTGAGTTATGTAATATAGATTTATTATCTTAGTAAAAGCATTACTCTATAGTTTTAAAAATAATTTAATTTTAATTTCCTGATTATATTTCACTAAATATAGCATATAACTGAAAACTAGGTTGCAATAACAAAAATTATTAACATTAGAAGTAAAATGTTCTTTATTTTTTCTCCTTTTTTTCCACCTGGTGATTTGGAATTTAGTATTATGCTGACAAATTCACTTATTACTAGCCCTAAGAGTTACTTTTCTTACTTGGCTAATGTATTAACTCTTACATTTTTGATAACTTTAAATATGGAAGTCTTTAATACAACCTTTGCAATTTCACATTCTTATAGTATGGCTAATTTATATTAGTCTTTTGTTAACTTATAGCATGTTAATCTTTGTTGCAATTCAATTTAAGTTATCTTGTTTATTAGTCAATTTAGCATAAACTATTTGATAACTTCTTCCTTTTCATAATACAGACAGTATTATTCATAAGCTATGTTCTTAATTATGAACTAGTTCACACTCAGGTGGAGTTTGACAGAAACTTGCTGCTAATAGGTCAGTTAATTTGAGTTATTAATGAGACTCAAATTAGGAGTGTATAACTCCAGGTGGATTTTTGAGGGATTTATTGTTATAAAATGATGTTATTATTTCTTGATAGCACACTTTATGATGTTCACTAAAACAAGTATAGAAAACTGTTATTTATATATTCATATAATTTCAATTTTAGATATTTTTACCTATGTTTCATACTGTATATATTGCTGTATCTCCAACATTTTGCTAGTTTCATCTCATAGTTCTAAGTTTACTGAAAGTTCAAATCAGTATATAATACTCATCAATACTCTTAAAATATGACATTTTTACATTGTATTTCCCTTAACATAAATGGTTTGAATAACCCTAACAAGAGAAGATCTTTAAATAAATATCTCCAGTTAAATAACTCACAATTAATCTTTCTGCAAGAAACAAATTTGTTAGAGGGTGATGTTTCCAAGTTAGAATCTAAATCCTTTTCAATACTCAGTAGCTCTCAGCACTCTAAAAAAAAAAAAAAAAAGAGGTGTTGCAATACTTTGGAATAACAAATTACCACAACCTAAAATTATAGATTCATACAAAGATAATAAAGGTATGGTAGCTTGGGTCTACCTGACAACACCGAAAGCTCAAAAGGCCGACAACAAGATCACTGTCACCACAACAATGAAAGTGCAAAAACACGACAGTTCACATGCCCGATAAATCATAATCCCGACAGTTAACAAAACAAAACAAATTCTCCGTTCCAAAAAACACACACACAACACAAGTGCACCAAAAACCTGATAAATCCACACTTAACCTTACATACACAACTATCTATGCATGAACCTTAACCCAAACCCTAACCCTAAGGTCCATCACTATCGCACTCTTACCTTACCCACACCCTAACCCTAAAGTCCGTCACTATCTCACCCTTACACAGTTGTGCTCATTTTGCATGTCAATGTTTTCAGCGTCAGGATTTCCACTTGTCGGGTATTTCTGCTGTCAGTCTTCCGGTGTCTGTCATCTCATTGTCGATGATTTCGCTTGTCGGCCTTCTCAGGCAGACCCTGAAGCTTCTATTGTCATAGAGTTTAATAACTTAGTCTTCACTCTAATTAACATGTACTGGATTCCTGGCTTTGGACAGAGCTCATCACAGCAACATATAGATCATATTATTCAATTCTCTAAAGGCAATATTATATTAGCTGGAGATTTTAACTGCATTTTCGATAGCTCAGACTCTACTTCTAAAGACAGTAGAAAAGTTTCAAGTTCAGCCAAACTTCTAAAAGAATTTACAAATTCATTTTTATTGAAGGACATTGATAATTACGCTGACCTAAAATCATTAGGCTATTCTTTCTTTTCACACAAACATCACTTATTCTCAAGAATAGACAGACACTTTATCTCCAATAGCTTAACTGATTCTTTAAGTAATGTGAAAGTTATTACTTGTCCCATTTCAGATCATAACTCTATAACCTTTGATATACATATTTATACTCGTAACAATGTTCAGATAAAACCATACCAGCATATATCACTAAATTAAAAGATTTTAACACCTTTATATTAGAAGTTCATAATTTTTTAGAATGTAATGCCAATAATAATACATCTGAAATTTTCATATGGGATGCTATGAAGGCATATTTGTATGGCAGAATAATTGACTGGTATAAAAAAATACTTTTATGGGATAAAGATTTAAAAGAGATACAAACTAAGCTTGATATCTTGAACCTTTAGTTATCAAAAAATCAACTAGAAAAATCCAAATTAGAAGAAATAAAAATCATAAATAAGAAATATCTTGAAATTTTAAACCATAAAACCATGATTAGTCTTGAAAAATGTAAATTTATTAATTTTTCAATAAATCCCAGATCGTTGAATATTTTAGCCAATAAAGTAAAATGATTAAGCAAATGTAATCATATTAAGGAAATATATTCACCTCATTTAAAAAAGGTACTTGACTTACATAACATCTTAAATGAATTTAGAGATTTTTTTCTTAAGCTTAACCAATCTCCTGCAGAAAGATATTCATGCTTTTCTTAATAAAAACACTAAAAAATTAACAGAAGAACAAACCAAGCTATTTGATAGACAAATTACATTAAAAGACATTCAAGAACAAATTAATATACTCAAACAAAGCACCCGGTAATGATGGTATTATCCCAGAAATATACAAAATTTTACTGAATGAAGCTCTAACATTGTTACTTTCAGTTTTTAATACAATACAAAATAATAATACCATCCCTCCATCTTGGAAATATACATTTATTTCTCCCATTTTAAAGTCTGAAAAAGACCCTACAAAATGTAATTCATATAGACCTATATTGTTATTAAACACGGATTATAAAATGTTTATGTCCATATATGCAAAGAGGCTTAAAGATTTTCTTCCCAACTTAGTAGATGAGGACCAAACAAGTTTCATAGGTTCATAGGTTCATAGGTTCATACTAGGCTATCTGCCCGAGGGCATTTACAAGCCTAGCCCATAGTTTTGTGGCTTACGCCACCCCTTTAGTTTGAAGAAACTATGCCCAATATTTTGCTGTGCCTCTGTCGAGCAGTGACACCGAGGTAATCCCTGGGGTGTATCTGCGATCTCCCATCCATTGGTCAAGATTCCTCTTGAACAAGGCCAGTGAGGTGCTCTGCCTCACATATACCAGAATTTTGTTCCACAGCATGGGGAGTCTTTGGGTGATGAATCTATCCCTCCAGCACGTCCTATTAATAACCGTGTCGAGGTTTAAGTCTCCCGCCCTTGTGGCTCTGAGGGATCTAGATTTTTTGAGGTGAAGCATGTTCATCAAATCTGGGTTTGACATGGCCTTGTATGTCAGGCACAGGTCACCTCTGAGCAAGTGGTAGGCAACTGAATAGAGCTGGAGTTCTTTCAGTCGGGCAGCATAAGACAGATTTTTGAGACCCTTTATCCTTTTGGTGAGGAACTTTTGTGGCCTCTCCAGCTGCTGCAAGTGTTGGGTCAGATACATTCCGAATGGGGCATTGTACTCAATCATTGGTCTGATGAGTGATGAGTATAGGGAGACTATGACCTCCCTTGATCTAGATGTGAATCCCTTCATGATAAGGTGGGAAATGTAGAAGGTCTTCCTAACTATTTTAGCAATATGAGTGTCGAATGAAAGGCTACTGTCAACCTGGGTCCCCAGGTCTCTGATATCTTCTTCTGTGCTCAGTGGATTGCCACCTATATGGTAGCTAGGGGTAACCTTGTTTTTCCTGAAGGGTATGACTATGCATTTCTTGGCATTTAACTTCAGGCCATGGCTCTGGCACCAGTTATCCGTTTCTGTGAGACCCTTCTGAAGGATATCTGTGTCAGATGTGTTTTTGACAACGGCGCCCAGTTTGCAGTCATCTGCAAACTTTGTCAGTCATAACCCTCCTGTGTTTGCTTGTACTTCAGAAAAGTAGATGCCAAACAAGAGTGGGCCCAGGACTGAGCCCTGTGGGACACCACTTGTGACAGGCTTTGAGTCTGACATGGCGCCAGCAACTCTGACCCTGTGGGTTCTGTCACTCAGCCAGTTTGCAACCCATCTTGTGATGTATGGGTTTACATTTAAGCTGATGAGTTTTTCAATGATACCCGAGTGGGGTATTGTATCGAAGGCCTTCTCCAGGTCGAGGTAGGCTGTATGGACTGCCTTTCCCTCATCAATGGCCTTGGTGACTGTCTCGAAAAAGTCAACCAAGTTTAAAAGGCATGATCTGCCCTTGACAAAGCCAAACTGGGTTGGATCCAAAGTCTGCAAATTCCCTATGTCTTTATTTATGAGATCCATTATGATCCTCTCCATGGCTTTGCAGATAAGGCTTGTCAAGCTAATGGGACATTAATTTCCAGGGTCGGTGGAGGCACCGCCTTTGTGAAGTGGGACCACAGTCACTGTGCGCCACTCCCTGGGTACGTATCCGGAGGTGAGACTAAGATTAAACAGCTGTCCTAACTGCGGGTTTAATTCCTCATTGAGTTCGTGGAGCACACTGCCGGGGACACCATCAGGTCCCATGGATGCTGTGTTTTTTGCCTTGGAGAGAGCAGTTCTCACCTGGGCATTGGAGATGTTTGGGGGGCTACAATCATTTAGTATAGATATCTCTCCTTTTGGGGGGAAGGGGGGGGGAGAAGTTTGCACTGAACCTATCAGCCAGTATGTTGGCAATGTCTGTAGGATCAGTAGTCTTCACATCATTTTGAACTAATTCTGAGCATATCTGGGAGTTCCCTCCCAGGTTACTAACATAGCTAAAGAATGCCTTATGATTGTCTTTTGAGTCCTTAGCTATTTTTCTCTCAAAATTAGCTTTGGATGATTTGATGAGAGCTCTTAGCTTTTTACTTATAGTGATCAGCGGTGTTTTACCTTTTAAGGATTTTGATCTATCTTGTAGTAGCTTCCTCCTTTTGTTGTAGAGTTTGTTTATGGCTGGGGTCCACCAGACTGGACGCTTGCCTTTGGTACAAAGAGTCTTTGTTTTGCTTGGGATTGCCTGATCCATGCAGCCCTGCAGGTGCTGGTAGAAGGCATTTGTAAGTGATTCAGCGGTTTGAGTAATGTTTACCGCCAGCTCGGGGGCCTTAAAGGAGACCACACTAGTCTTTAGAAGTGTGAAGTCGGCTTTCGAGAAGTTTTTTACTGTGGTCTTTTTTATTTCAGGTGGGGGCAGGATGAGGACCTCCAGCGAGATTAGTTTGTGATCTGATCTCACCAGTGAGGGGTATACTTCCGGTGTTGAACATTGTGCTCCCATGTTCGTGATGATGAGATCAAGTATGTTTTCCCCTCTTGTGGGGATGGTGACTAGTTGTTCCATGGCATTTTAGTTTATGAATTCCAGGAACTTTTGGGCTAGAGTGTTTGGGCTTGAGTAGTGTTCCCAGTCTATATTAGGGTAGTTGAAATCACCTAGTATGATGGTGTTTGGAGATACCATTATCCCCTCCAGTGTTTTCAGGAAGGCCATGTGAGGTTCCTGAGTTTGCGAGGGTGGCCTGTAACATGCTACAAATTGCAGAGCAGTCTTGCCTATGGTTAATTGCACCTGGATGGTCTCTGATGCATTGTGCATTGCCAACAATCTTGAGGTGTGGGTGTCCTTGATGAATATGGATACCCCCCCTCCTTTCTTGGTATTGTCCGGATTTTGGGGCCAGAACGCATGATATGAGGTAAAACCTGATCGTGCTGGGGTGCTCTCAGGAGCCTTGAACCAGGTTTCTGTCACAGCACAGACATCGATGTCCTCCATACTGAGAAGGGCCTCGAGTGCGTGCATCTTGAGGTTGAGACTTCTGGCATTGAGCAGCATTACCCTTAGTTTTTTTTCTTTATTGTGTTCTAGGGTGGTAGGTTTAGAATTTGAGCCTTGCCTAAAAAAGGTACTATGGGGGTGGCAAGAGCCTTTGCCAAAATCTGGAATCCCAGGGGTGACAGGTGCAAGCTGTCCCTTGCAAAGCAGCGTGGCTTGTCCAGCATGTCATCCCAGGCAGACAGACATTGGATCCCCTTTGAATGACACCAGAGTTTAAGCCAATTGTTAAAGCTGATCATCTTATCTCTGTATTGTGGCATCATTCTTGGTGAAGGTAGGATACTGCTCAAGGTCAGGGTCATACCTGCTTGGGCTACATAATCAGAGAGCTCCTCAATGTCTCTTTTCATGTAGTCCAGGGAGGTACGTCTCAGGTCGTTTACACCAGCATGGACAATGACTGAGTCGTACTTGTACCTGCTGTTGAGAGACCTGAGTGCTTGCGTTATGTGGCGGATTCTAACACCCGACAGGCAGCTTACTGTGACCTTCTCCTTACTCAGTCTGGTGAGTGGGACGTCAGTGTGTCTGACTATGGAGTCACCAATGACTAGTGTGTCTGGCACTGTGTTTGGCCTTATGGGCTGTGACTGCTTGACACTCTGACTGTGTGGTCTATGTGTTGCAGGTGTTGTGTTCTGAGGTGGTAGTTGTTTGGGTGTCTGCTTTGGTGGCCTCTGCTGTTTTGGTAGATTTTTGATCAGAGCCTCCAAGTATGTCTTTGTGTGTTTATGTGTATGATTTGAGGTTGTGATGGTACTATGTGAGACTGGGTCTATAGTGTGTGTGGTTACCTTCTCCTCCTGTCTGGCCTTGCCAGACCTATGTTGAGAGAGCTCAGCCTCTAGTTTGGCTGTATAGTTGCATCTCTCGCATGTATTTGTGTTTTGTGGGAGGAGGAGATGGTTGTCTGTGTACATGAGGCAATTGTAACATTGCCTCAATATTCCCAGGTTCACCAGCTGGGCAGGAGAGGACATTAGCAACTGATCCCTCGACGTGCTAGAAGGAATAGACAAAAAAAACTTAAAAAGGTTCCGGGAGATGTGGGTGACCGAGAAATGGGGTTTGACTTTTTGGGGTACTATCTATAACAAGAGTGCTGTATCAAGATGATAAGTACTGTAGGAGCAAGTGCTGGGCTTTACAGACGGAGAATAGTCTACTTTGGAGTCAAGTAGAGATAAGCTTTTTAGTTATAGGATACGCTGATTAGATCAGTAGTATAGTTCGAGGAAGGTAGTTTTAAGGGAAAATTTGAAGAGTGGACTTTAGGTAGCCCGAATAGTTTAAACCTGGTTAACCGCCGCTACCCTAGTGTGCAACGGTGGCAGCTCCACGCTAAAGAGCGCTTTATAGCAGGGGGCTGGAAAAGACAGGAAATGGAGAAACACAGGAACCAAGACAAAGCCCAGGGATCAGCAAAATCTGGTCTCTGGAACAGTAGTTAGGAAAGTATGGAAAACAAAGATATTTTTTTTGTTTTTTTTTTCAAGATTTTTTTTTTTTACAGAAAGGCAGAAAACACAATAAATGCCATAATTTTCAACTAATTGCTATCAACAGCTAGTACACTTGAGTGTATTAGCCTGTAATTTAACTTTTAAGCAAAACTTAAATTAGCAAGTGCAGTAAACAGTTTGAGCTTATAAATACAGTAAAAAGAGTGCAAACTTCGATAAAACAAGCAAAAACAGTGGTCGAAAGTTTCAAAAGGTCGAAAAAGCCAAGAAAAATACTTAAAATCTGGAAAGGTAGTCTTTTCTGGTCTCTGCTGCTACAGGACCACTGCTGGCCACCACGAGGAGCTGTGTTGAGTTCTCAATAGCTGAAAAAGCCCGCCAAAGCGCGCTTTATAGCAGGGGGATGGAAAAGACAGGAAATTACCCAAAATGGCCAATAAACTACAAGTTACTGCCTTAAACCACTCCTCTAAGGACAAACAGGCAGCTCAGTACTCCCCACTCTCACTGGTGAGTAAAGAAACCTCCCCCTGACCAAACAAGGAAAATGGAGAAACACAGGAACCAAGACAAAGCGCAGGGATCAGCAAAATCTGGTCTCTGGAACACTAGTTAGGAAAGTATGGAAAACAAAGATATTTTTTTGTTTTTTTTTCAAGATTTTTTTACAGAAAGGCAGAAAACACAATAAATGCTATAATTTTCGACTAATTGCTATCAACAGCTAGTACACTTGAGTGTATTAGCCTGTAATTTAACTTTTAAGCAAAACTTAAATTAGCAAGTGCAGTAAACAGTTTGAGCTTATAAATACAGTAAAAACAGTGCAAACTTCGATAAAACAAGCAAAAACAGTGGTCAAAAGTTTCAAAAGGTCGAAAAAGCCAAGAAAAATACTTAAAATCTGGAAAGGTAGTCTTTTCTGGTCTCTGCTGCTACAGGAACACTGCTGGCCACCACGAGGAGCTGTGCTGAGTTATCAATAGCTGAAAAAGCCCGCCAAAGCACGCTTTATAGCAGGGGGCTGGAAAAGACAGGAAATGACCCAAAATGGCCAATAAACTACAAGTTACTGCCTTAAACCACTCCTCTAAGGAAAAACAGGCAGCTCAGTACTACCCACTCTCACTGGTGAGTAAAGAAACCCCCCCCTGACCAAACAAGGAAAATGGAGAAACACAGGAACCAAGACAAAGCCCAGGGATCAGCAAAATCTGGTCTCTGGAACACTAGTTAGGAAAGTATGGAAAACAAAGATTTTTTTTGTTTTTTTTTCAAGATTTTTTTTTTTTTTTTACAGAAAGGCAGAAAACACAATAAATGCTATAATTTTCGACTAATTGCTATCAACAGCCAGTACACTTGAATCATCACAAATTCCCTCCTTTCATAACTTTAAAGATCTTCTCTTGGAGGTATTCAGGTTACAATCAATGACAATTAAGTCTAGATCTTCTAGGAATACAGTAATGTATACTCAATGGTTGAATATAATTTATTTATTAGAAAATTAATAACTTAAAACTATTAACCTAATCTTATTCACTTGTTTTAATGTAATTTATTTACCTATAGTATAGTGGACATTGATGTACATAGTTCATTGTCTTTTTTTTATATTAGTGTTTAAGTTTTTTTATCTTTAATATCAAAAAATATGCTCAGTTTTCTGTTAATAATTGTATCTTTAAGAAATTATTTTAATAAAATGTATTTAAAAAATAAGATGTGAAGAAATTATTAAATTGTGTGCAGATTCTAATGAATAGAACAACTTCTAATGAATAAAACAACTTTTGATAATATTAAAAGAATAATAACCTTAATTGAATCAACTAAAAACTTACAAAATAACCTAACTATAGTTAGTTTAGACATAAACTGTGCTTTTGACACAGTTAGTTGGGATTACCTTTTTATTCTCCTACAGGAACTTAAGTTTTCAAATAATTTTATAAATCGTATCACCCAGTTATATAAAGGTTCTAAAGCGTATGTCAGAATCGATTCTAATATATCTCAGCCCATACCTATTACTAAAGGGACTAAACAAGGTTGTCATTTATCCCCTTTTTTATTTACTTTAGTTATGGAACCTTGGGTGAACATGATTAGAGGAGATAGTAATATTAAAGGTTTTGATATAAGTCTTAATAAAACTTCAAAGATTCAGTTGTTTGCAGATGACATTCTGATTACTTTGGGAGCTAAAAATCCAACAATTTAGGAATTATTTGATGATATAGATTACTTTCAAAAAAACTCAGGTCTTAAATTTAACCATAATAAAACACAAATTCTGTTAACTGGCCCAAAAATTATAATATTCAAAATAAATATGAAAGATATATACCACAGTCCCAACATATAAAATATTTAGGTATAATAATAGCCAATAATATAAAAGAAATACAAAAACTGATTTTTGACAATAGCTTAATAGAAATAGACAAACTAATACAGAAATGGTCTAAAATAAAATTCTCAATAGAAGAGAAACTATCATAAAAATGATACTTCTTCCAAAAATCTTATGCATAGTTCAATATATTTCCATTCCTTCACCTTATACAATAATTAGAAAGTTTAATACCATGATTAAAAATTTCTTTGGTACCCAATTAAACCTAGGATATCTTTATCGTATCATATGTATAGCTGAAATAAAGAAGGTATTGCATTTCCAAATTTAGAAATATATTCAATTTCTTCAGTTATTAAGACTATTTTGTACCTTATAGATAGCAATTACTCAGCAAAATGGAAAGATTTTATTCTATCTTCGTCACACAATTTAAAAAATAATAATAATCTCTTTAAGTTAAATCTAGTAAATAACATATTCATATGGAAACTAAAGGAATAGTTTACTCTTTGCCTCACCCACAATTTTATATCAAACTATATCAATATTATTTTAAAATCATTTAAAAATTTCATTCTTAGATTTCAATCATATGAAGGTTGGTTATTCCTTATTTTCCCCATAGCATAGTCACAGGGGATTATTTTCTCTACAAATGTTCATAAAATGTCAATATTTGAACAAAATCATTTGATTTATTGGCATAAAATGTTAAAAAGTAGTGAACTGAAATCCATTGATCCTTTACTGGAAGAGAATGACCTAGATTCATCATTATGGCTTGACTTACAAGAAGCCAGAAATTATATTAAAATAGATTTGATTTAATACCTTCTTCAGTTAAAAATAATTTTAATTTCCAAACACATTCATTACTTCATTGCTATTACTCAACAGAATAACTTAATTAAAATTAGCTGTTCAAATATATATAAAACTGTCAAATCTGATCTAGATATATTTCCTGATAATTATTGGAAATACTTTTCTGACATTAATAATAATAACCCTTTGGATAAGGATAAATCAAATTTTCTTCAGTCAGCAGGTAAAACTACATCATCACTTAAACGGAGAACCTTTACCTGGAGATTTTTAAATAGATCTTTCTTCACCACATATAACATAAATAAGATATATAAAGACAATATTCTTTGTTGGAGATGTATGAAGGTTCAGAATGCTGATTGGTAACACATTTTTTATGATTGTTTGCACTTGAAAAAATTCTGGGAGGATATTAATAATTTCTTGCAAGCAATATTTACTGATAATTTTCTTCTTACTAAATCATTAGCTTTATTTAATTTTCCAATCCCAACTTGTGTTAAAACTAGTAAATATTGGCTTCTTTGGTCTGTGCTGTCCATAGCCAGAAAAGAAATTACTAAGAATTGGAAATCATCACAAATTCCCTCATTTCATAACTTTAAAGATCTTCTCTTGGAGGTATTCAGGTTAGAATCAATGACAATTAAGTCTAGATCTTCTAGGAATACAGTAATGTATACTCAATGGTTGAATATAATTTATTTATTAGAAAATTAATAACTTAAAACTATTAACCTAATCTTATTCACTTGTTTTAATGTAATTTATTTACCTATAGTATAGTGGACATTGATGTACATAGTTCATTGTCTTTTTTTTATATTAGTGTTTAAGTTTTTTTATCTTTAATATCAAAAAATATGCTCAGTTTTCTGTTAATAATTGTATCTTTAAGAAATTATTTTAATAAAATGTATTTAAAAAATAAGATGTGAAGAAATTATTAAATTGTGTGCAGATTCTAATGAATAGAACAACTTCTAATGAATAGAACAACTTTTGATAATATTAAAAGAATAATAACCTTAATTGAATCAACTAAAAACTTACAAAATAACCTAACTATAGTTAGTTTAGACATAAACTGTGCTTTTGACACAGTTAGTTGGGATTACCTTTTTATTCTCCTACAGGAACTTAAGTTTTCAAATAATTTTATAAATCGTATCACCCAGTTATATAAAGGTTCTAAAGCGTATGTCAGAATCGATTCTAATATATCTCAGCCCATACCTATTACTAAAGGGACTAAACAAGGTTGTCATTTATCCCCTTTTTTATTTACTTTAGTTATGGAACCTTGGGTGAACATGATTAGAGGAGATAGTAATATTAAAGGTTTTGATATAAGTCTTAATAAAACTTCAAAGATTCAGTTGTTTGCAGATGACATTCTGATTACTTTGGGAGCTAAAAATCCAACAATTTAGGAATTATTTGATGATATAGATTACTTAAAAAAAACTCAGGTCTTAAATTTAACCATAACAAAACACAAATTCTGTTAACTGGCCCAAAAATTATAATATTCAAAATAAATATGAAAGATATATACCACAGTCCCAACATATAAAATATTTAGGTATAATAATAGCCAATAATATAAAAGAAATACAAAAACTGATTTTTGACAATAGCTTAATAGAAATAGACAAACTAATACAGAAATGGTCTAAAATAAAATTCTCAATAGAAGAGAAACTATCATAAAAATGATACTTCTTCCAAAAATCTTATGCATAGTTCAATATATTTCCATTCCTTCACCTTATACAATAATTAGAAAGTTTAATACCATGATTAAAAATTTCTTTGGTACCCAATTAAACCTAGGATATCTTTATCGTATCATATGTATAGCTGAAATAAAGAAGGTATTGCATTTCCAAATTTAGAAATATATTCAATTTCTTCAGTTATTAAGACTATTTTGTACCTTATAGATAGCAATTACTCAGCAAAATGGAAAGATTTTATTCTATCTTCGTCACACAATTTAAAAAATAATAATAATCTCTTTAAGTTAAATCTAGTAAATAACATATTCATATGGAAACTAAAGGAATAGTTTACTCTTTGCCTCACCCACAATTTTATATCAAACTATATCAATATTATTTTAAAATCATTTAAAAATTTCATTCTTAGATTTCAATCATATGAAGGTTGGTTATTCCTTATTTTCCCCATAGCATAGTCACAGGGGATTATTTTCTCTACAAATGTTCATAAAATGTCAATATTTGAACAAAATCATTTGATTTATTGGCATAAAATGTTAAAAAGTAGTGAACTGAAATCCATTGATCCTTTACTGGAAGAGAATGACCTAGATTCATCATTATGGCTTGACTTACAAGAAGCCAGAAATTATATTAAAAATAGATTTGATTTAATACCTTCTTCAGTTAAAAATAATTTTAATTTCCAAACACATTCATTACTTCATTGCTATTACTCAACAGAATAACTTAATTAAAATTAGCTGTTCAAATATATATAAAACTGTCAAATCTGATCTAGATATATTTCCTGATAATTATTGGAAATACTTTTCTGACATTAATAATAATAACCCTTTGGATAAGGATAAATCAAATTTTCTTCAGTCAGCAGGTAAAACTACATCATCACTTAAACGGAGAACCTTTACCTGGAGATTTTTAAATAGATCTTTCTTCACCACATATAACATAAATAAGATATATAAAGAAAATATTCTTTGTTGGAGATGTATGAAGGTTCAGAATGCTGATTGGTAACACATTTTTTATGATTGTTTGCACTTGAAAAAATTCTGGGAGGATATTAATAATTTCTTGCAAGCAATATTTACTGATAATTTTCTTCTTACTAAATCATTAGCTTTATTTAATTTTCCAATCCCAACTTGTGTTAAAACTAGTAAATATTGGCTTCTTTGGTCAGTGCTGTCCATAGCCAGAAAATAAATTACTAAGAATTGGAAATCATCACAAATTCCCTCTTTTCATAACTTTAAAGATCTTCTCTTGGAGGTATTCAGGTTAGAATCAATGACAATTAAGTCTAGATCTTCTAGGAATACAGTAATGTATACTCAATGGTTGAATATAATTTATTTATTAGAAAATTAATAACTTAAAACTATTAACCTAATCTTATTCACTTGTTTTAATGTAATTTATTTACCTATAGTATAGTGGACATTGATGTACATAGTTCATTGTCTTTTTTTTATATTAGTGTTTTAGTTTTTTTATCTTTAATATCAAAAAATATGCTCAGTTTTCTGTTAATAATTGTATCTTTAAGAAATGATTTTAATAAAATGCATTTAAAAAATAAGATGTGAAGAAATTATTAAATTGTGTGCAGATTCTAAAATGTATTCTTAGACACAACAGATTATCGATATATTTACAAAATAGTATGTTAAGCAGCTTGGCTCCACAAAGGGGGTGATAAGTTGCCCTAGTGACATCCAGATAATCTCAGACACTGAAATCAAATTAAATTATATTGAAGAAGAACTAAGCAAACTGGATCCAAACAAAGTACAGCGAGGAGACCAAATTAGTAATAATGACCTGAGACCACTTCAGCATGTACTTACAGTACCATTATATCTATTATTTACTAGGTTGTGTAAATATAGGGAGATTCCTTATGATTGGAGACATGCGCTTATTAAACCTGTCTTTTTGGGAACGGGAAGGAAAACAAACCAAGAGTCATATAGACCCTTAAGTCTATTTTCATGTTGTGTAGAAATAATGGAGAAGGTAATATTGGATAATTTATTGTCATAATTAGAAAGGTTGGGACTTGAAACCATATATCAGTGTGCATATGTTGAAAATCGATCTATTACCATCTGGAACATGCTGTAACTAGAGTATCTTTAAAATATCTTTATGTTTGTTAATTACATTAGACCCAAACCTCAGTATGGCATAACAATATGGAAACTTTATAAGAAAACAAGCTTGAGTAAACTGGAAAGTGATATATACCAAGGGCATTCACAGATATAAAAACAGAAGTTATTATCAAAGAATAAAATATCCTAACTTGTACAGTGTCTCATAGATATTTAACAGGAGGGTTTATTCAGGTATATAGGGTATTTAGAGACAACTACCTCTGGGAATGTTTGTGGTTATCAAAAAGTAGTAGAGAATCATCAGACAACATATATAGAAGAGTCTATAGCAATGAGAAATGTACTAATTGGTTCTCTGAGAGAGCAGCTGATGCATGGAACATACTACCAAATTACATTAAAGCAAGCACCTGTTTAGATATTTTTAAGAACAGTCTGGAAACTTATTATGGGAACAACTGTTTCATTATATTGGCAGGCTAGTACCACCCATGCTTGAAATATTAGCATATAAGTATGTGTTATTATCTGTTATTTACAGGTTAGTTATGGGGACTCAATTGTTATTTTTAAAAGTAGGCACAATGCCACTTATGCTATTATTGATATTAATGCAATAGGTTATAACATGGAGACAAGGAATAACAATATATTTGTTATCAGACCTGGAAAAACTAGAGTATCTTTAAAATATTTTAGAAAATTGTATTATTTACAATTCTCTAAGAAGAGTTTAGATAACTGTTTAGGATACAGGATGCTTGGCCCTGTACTTATAGGTGGCAGACTATAAGAAGACCTTTCTAGGCTTTGAGTCTGATACCAGTAGAACACTGAACATCAAATATTGAAATTATGCTGTAGCAATCTATTCAAAAACTGCATCATGTCATGTCATGCTCATCTTGTGCATAACTACAAAATAAATTGATTGTGCCTTATAGTTACAATGCTTTCAAGCTTTTAGCTACGTGTATAACAGCTCCTTATAACACATCTGGTGCTGATGAAACACCAAGAAGAAATCCAGGGAATATCTTACATTTTTAATGGCAAATTAAATGTGTATAATTTGGAGCTTTCTTCATCTACTATAAATAATTTAGCATCTGACTTTTGAATACCACTTCCTCAAGTGTAAGCAATGAGCAAATTTAGTATTTGGCTATTTTTAGTGCTAAAACTTAACCATAAGCAACATGGAATGCTTTCCTTTATTCTCATTTTAGAACTCCAGTCAACTAATGAGAATCAATACAAATGCATCGCTTGTTCTGGTTTACAACAGTATCAGTTACTCATTCTTTTAGCAGTAATTATTTTTTAAAGAAGCCCAAGCTTACAGTCACTTCATTATCCACTCAATTCTACTTCTTAGGGCTACTGCTATTTTATTTGGGGCACTGTCATTACCATGGCAATAGGATATGTTTTTATATGATATTCACTTGGCTGACTTCCTAAGCCTGTAAATTAATTGGCTAAGTAATGCAGAATATAGAGGATTATGACTGGGTCTTCAGTCATAACCAGATTATCATGCGCTCAAGACATGGATGCAAAGAAATTCAACTTGAGAGTGCATGAACCTTTATCTGTTCCCATGTGCTACTAGTTACAGAAAAAAGCACAAACTGTTTAACATGTTTAGCCAGAACTGCAAGATGGATAGCAGTGTAACCCTCACCTTATTTGCTTAAGCATTTTGAGGGCGTAGTATTTAAATATTCCTCTAATCTTCTTAAATATTAAGTAGAACAACAGGTTTTGCAAAAATATGCATTTTCTGAACAGTGAGATGTATTAAACTCCTCAGTGATTTACCAGTAGATTAAAAATAAAATACAAGGGATGGAGCAAATGAACGAGATAAACTCAGGGGATACCATAGCTGTTTTCTGGCTAGTACTGCCAGTTGCAAGCCTCAAGCATGAGACCCATTTGCAACAATTGTTACACATCCCCCTAAGCACTGTTATGATCATGTCTCATGCTAAAAAAAAGTGCTTAACAAGTTTATTTTGATTTTGAAGCATAATCATGCCACTCCATGCATTACATTATTGATCTGCCTCTTTACAATATTCAAGATCACTATGTGTCTATGCAGCTTTACTTGAATGTGTAAAAGTTCAGTTTTCACTTTGATTTTACATCATGAGTTTAGTCTACATTCTTAGTTTTTCACAAAATGTTTTGTAATAATTTAGACCTTTTCCCGCTGAACATCCTCTGAAATTGAGCTTCTACCCAGTCTGACTTCCCCAGTAATCAAATGCCAATAACTAACTAACTAAATAAATAAATTGAATGCTACCATTTGAAACAAGAGCTTTTACTCCTTATTTTTATATTCATGTCAGTTGCCTTTGACCAACCGGCTCAGATTGTATTAACGCCACACCATAGTTCATTTGCAGGAAGGCAGGGGCTTCTCTATGTCTATAACATATGCCTGTGTAAGTGGACCCCCACCTGTTGCCATCTTTTCCTATGCAAATTTGGTGTGGCATGGTGGATCATGTGGATTACCCTATGGCATTCTTAGTTTTGTTTCATTTATTTTTTATTTTATTTTATTTGCTGGACAAAGAAAGTCCAGCTGGCTAGAAAGCCTCTTTACAGTGCATGCTCAACAAGGAAAACTCCATAAAAATCAAGTAATGTAATTGCTAACAGAAAACCTCATACTACAGAGGTTAATCAGCACATATAAATGGGTAGAAAAGATAGTTACATTGTAAAATAATAATACATTGTAAAATAATAGCACATTATACATACTATATCACAGGTAATATTGATATAAATATGACTAGCTATGTAGATAACACTGTGGCTAAAAAAATAGTGTAGGTAGAGGGAACTCACCAGAAGCAGTTTAGCTAGGAGAGAAGGTACAGTGACAGACCCAGGGGTTAAGTAGATGAGTTTTCAGTCTTGATTTAAAGTGTGGAGGTTTTATTTCAGGTTTTCATTTACAATCTCTCAAAGCAGTTTTGTACTGGGGACAGTTTCTAAGTTGGTATTATTGGCAGATAATAATGCAAGTTGATTTTAGTTGAAAAGAGTACATTTTGGAGGTAAACAGTGTTACCTTGGTGATCTTTCTGGTTTAAAAGAAGGTGTCACTCTTCTAGTTATGTTTTCAACAAAGACAAGGACTGCTGTGCCTGTAAGTTGTGATTTTGTGGCAGTAGAGCAAATTAATGGTGAATTATCAGCATACTGAATAATGGTTCATTGATCCAAGGCAAAAGGCAGGCCACCTCCAAATATACAGCATAGCAAATGTACAAGAATGAATCCTTGAAGGACATTAACCTTAACTGGTAGAAAAGTAGGTGTAGCATTTTGCCATTTTCTATATTGAGATCTGTTGTGAAGATAGTTTTTTGAACTATTTGATGAAGGTATGCAATAGTCTGAGATGCAGAAGCCTATGCAGTAGCTTCATGTTAAATCCATTATCAAAGGCTTTTGATAGGTCAGAAAACTGAGGCTGCAAGATTTTCATTATTTCTGTTATAATTTATTGAATTAAGAAATGAATTTATGGCTATCTCAGTGCTATGGCTGGGATAAAAGCCATGCTGTGGGGATAAGTAGAGGTTATTTTTGAGAATATAATCCAGTAGTTGGGAATGGATGCATTTTTTTCCAAAATCTTGTACAGAGAGGTAAAAGAATATCAATAGGTCTGAAATCTGAAAGATCTGTGGAATTGCCTGTAATGGTAACCAACATCTACGTCAACAAGGTCCTACCTTACACATTTGCTGAAAGCCACTCTTATCCATTGGAACAATAAACCAATGTGTGCATAGAGAGTCTACTGCAACATGTCTGTCTTTGCCTGAGTTAACATCTCCAATCATTTTCTTCCTTTTGGAGTAATTTGGTCTTGAAATGTTAAGAATGACGTATGATAAACGTTAGATAGTGATATCTGCCTGAACCCAACTACATTGTCCCAAACTGTCTACATTCTACAGGGACACAGACTGTGCAACACCTAACTCACCTATAGGCAAAGACTACCTCAGGGGGTGACTGTCATGAGGCAGCTATTTGTAGCCCATTACATGGCCAACCTCAACTATAGCTGCTGTGCAACATGTACCTGGGACACCTGCCATGGCATTGTGACTGAATGATACTGCATCTGTACATCTGGTCCATGCAGCATAACACCCTACAATTACACATATATGGACAGTTATAGCTGTGTTCACCTGACCGCTTCTGCTCTACTTGGTGGTGCTGTGCAACATATTATAGGTTCATAGGTTCATAGGTTGGTACTAGGCTATCAGCCCTAAGGCCTATACAAGCCTAGCCATAACAATTCCCTGGCTATTTCTTCCCACAGTATTTACTTTCCTGGACCCCTGTCTAGCAGGGTGATTGACATGATGCCCGGGGTGAATTTCCTATCTCCCATCCAATCATCAAGGTTCCTTTTGAAGAGGGCCAAAGAGGCACTCTGCTTGACATGTATTGACAGTCTATTCCAGAGTCTGGGGAGTCTCTGTGTCAGGAACTTATCCCTCCAGCATGTTTTGTTCATTGTGATGACAAGATTTAGATCCCTGGAGTGTGTATCTCTGAGGGATTGGGATTTCTTTAAGTGTAGCATGTCCAACAGCTCTAGGTTTGACATGGCCTTGTATGTTAAGCAGAGATCGCCTCTGAGTAGACGATATGCGACAGAGCATAGGTGGAGTTTTTTTGATGGTCAGCATAGGGCATCTGCTTTAGGCCTATGATTCTTTTAGTGAGGTATTTCTGCAGCCTTTCCAGTTGTTGCAGATGTCTTGAGAGGTACATACCAAACGGGGCATTATATTCTATAATGGGTCTAATGAGGGATGAGTACAGTGGGACAATGACCTCCTTTTTTCTGGATGAAAAGCCCTTAGTGATGAGGCGTGCCACATAGAAGGATTTCCTGACTGTTGTGGTGATGTGATTATCGAAGGTGAGACCACTGTCCACCCATGTCCCTAAGTCTCTTATCACACTTTCAGTGTTTAGTGTACTGCCACCTATATGGTAATTCATGGGTACATGTTTTTCCCAAAGGGGATAACTATACATTTCTTGGCATTGAGCTTGAGCCCATGGCTCTGGTACCAAGCATCTGTTTCTGTAAGGCCCTTTTGTAGAATATCCTCATCATTTGGGGATTCAGTAATGGCTCCCAGTTTGCAGTCATCTGTTACCTTATGCATCTGTCTGCCTTTTCATGTTCCTCACTCTATGCAAGACAAACAGTTTCAAACAACCAACAGGTATGGCAACAACATGTCCACTGCCCACTGGTGTGTGCTCCCTAGCCTTTGTAGGTGGTCAGTAAAACAACAGACTGAGGCCCACTTCAAGCCATCTTTGAGTATGTTACTTGCAAATGCTGGACAGTCACCAAGTACAGTGCTACAACTCATCAGTGCACAGACATTGCTTTTTGAAATTTGCCCTTTCATATTGGAGAGACATAATTTGAAAAACAATTCCACTCCCAACTAATAGCAGACAGACACATTTTGAAATGCATTTGCCCCCCCAAAAGAGACACATTTTGAAAAGCGAATTCCCCTCTCCAACCACAGAGAGACACATTTTAAAAAGCATCTCCCCATGCCAACAAACTAATGAGAGATACATTTTGAAAAGCAATTTCTACCCTACAAGCAATAGAGAGGCATATATTAGGGAGCAATACCCCACCCCTATATGGACTGTATCCCCTACTTCTATCAAGCAATCCTCATGCCTCATGCTGTCATCAGTAAAACACTGTGGCTATACAATTCAATGCAGTCTAACAATGAGATTAACTCATATGGCCCAAGCACTGATTCAACAGTCATATGTTGACCAACCTCTATAACAATTATGACAACAGTAACATACAACAAAGATTTTACCCACACATTCCCCCAAATTTTTTCTACCAATATTACCTGGGCACTTACCACAGCATCTGTAAAGCTGTGAATCCTCTATTATTGTAATTTCCAATTTGCAATTCCTTTGCTAACACTACTGTAAAATTTCTTACTGCAATGAGCAGTATAGCATCTTCCTGGCATGTCCTGGGCATACCTCATAGTAGCAAAAGTAGCATACTCTGTCCTGCAGTGCTGGTGAGTATATTCTGTAATACCTGATTGCCAACAATTGCATGGTGCCCATGTTTTGAAGTATGCTTTGGCAGCTATGGCTGAGTCTGATTGTTGGCCACGTACACTAGGCCTTTCCATGTCCCTTGGGCATGTAATATTGTACTGGAGGTGTCACATTCTTCCTTCATTGACCAATGCAGTCACATATTGCACTTTTATATATTGGTCTCCAAGATCAACATGGGGAGGATCTATATTCTTCTGTCCTTTATGATGTACTGCCCACAATTCTGCCATTTTATATGGCAAATCAGAGGTATTCTCTATATTTCTGTTACCTACATAACAACATTTTACTTCTCCTGGTAGTTTTATGCCTAATAGTATTTTAAAAATCTTGCTAATGTTTTCCAGCTATGTTTCTATCTTTCTTTCCTTAGCCTTTGGCTGAGATCAAGTGTAGTATCTTTTATTTATATTTATTTGAGGTTTGCTGTTTTATTTATTTCAATTTACGGCACTATTTTACACATTCTCAAGTATGTCTATGGCTGTATTGTAGCAATAGCCACCTCAATATCAACCTGCTCTGCTATCTATTGTTGTGTCTCCAGTTTTCTCATAGGCTCAAACGTTTATAGCTGATTGGTAGGCTAAAAACCCCAAGGGGCTTTTTAAGCCAAATCAAGCCATGCTTCTAAAGAACATCTGACAAGCTTTGATGCCTTACAGTTATTTTAAGGGGTATATGCAGGCTAGGTCATGGGTAACCAAAGCATTTATAGGCTGCCTCTGTCTACTTGAGATATGAATGCCAGACAATGGGTAAACTTCTGCTTCCCTATTCACATGTCCATGTTATACTTGAATTAGGTTTGGAAAGAACTCTGCTTCACACTAATGGGAATCCTGTTCCAGAGAAGATGTAGTGTCTGAGACACATAGCTGACATTACTACAACATGTTCTGTTTATGTTACAGACAAGGTTTAGATCCTTAAATCAGGTAATTATAATGCTATTTGTTTTGCAGAGGTGCAACTGGTCCATCAGAGTGGGATCAGAGGATGCTATATAGGCCAGGCATAGATCATCTGTAGGAGACTGACTACAGGGATTGGGCTTTGAGGCTGTCTGCATAGTATGTGTTGTTTAGACCATGTATTCTTTTATTAGGAATGTCTGTGGTCTCTCTTGTTGTTGCATATGGCTGGTCAGGTACATATCAAAGATGGCTTTGTACTCAATGATTGGTCTGATAAAGGCCAAGTACAGTACTACAAATAAATTCTTGGACCTAGATGCCACACCCTTGCAATATAAGTTGCGCAATATAGAATGATGTCCTTGCTACCATAGAAAATCCAGGTTATTGCATACATATGTTCCAAAATCTCTGCCCACTGCATCTTCTCTTAGGGTTGTATTATTAATGTGGTAGTTTCCAGGGATAGCCAACTTTTGAAAGGATACTAGTATGTATTTCTTAGCATTGAGTTTTAGACTGTGACTCTGTTACCAGTTAATTAGTCTGTGGCAGGCCTTCTAGGAAGGTATTTGTATCATATGAGATTTTTATGACTGCCTAGTTTGCAGTCATCTGCAAACATGGTCAGCCAGAATTCCATGACACTGGCTTTGACTTCATAGATGCCAAAAAGGAGCTGCCCCAGCACCAAGCCTTGAGAGACTCTGCTAGTGATTGGTCTCTTTGTGGAGGGAGACTCTCCCATCATAATTTCTTAGGTCCAGTCTGTGAGACAGATGGATATCCAGCAGATGAGTTGTCTACAATGCTTGAGTGGCGTATTGTGTCAAATGCACTGGCCAGAATAAGGTAGGTAGGTATTGCTTTGCTGACTCTCTTAAATAAGTCCACCAAGTACAGTGTGGACCTGCCCTTCATAAAAGCAAACTGGGATGGATCAAGTGTATAAAGGTTTGCTATGTAATTGTTTACAATTTCCATGATAATTCTTTTCCTTACTTTGCATATTAATTTATTTTATTTATTTTACATTTGTTAACCAGGAAAATCCAATGGACATAGGTCCTTTTTAAACAGAGGCCCTGGGAGAAAAGCTCCAGAAATTAACAAACAAATATTGGCAGGTAATATCTAGAATAAATATTATCATGTCTAAAAAATAACAGTCAAAAATTCAGTTAGACATAGATCAAATAACATATAAGTTTGAAAAAAACAGACATAGTAATACAATTAGTTTGATAGAGAAGTTATTGCATCATTACCAGAGTCACAAGAGTTAGACGATGACCACATCATTAGTTATGTCTCCTGTCTAATAAAAGAACAAATAGCCAGCACTCTACTGGAGCATACATCTTTTAATGTATAAAAACACAAGAAACAGACCGGTTTTGCCCCAATGGCCTTTTTCAGCGTAAACACATCAGTAAATGCATCACATTATATATCAAAAATATAACAGAATAATTTAAGCCCAATTAAACAACTATTACAAATGTTCATTAAGACCAGGTGAAAACAATCCTCCCAGTTTCACAATCCAAGATTTTTCTTTTTTATTTAACAATTTATGCCAACAAGTTTTCATTGATCTATGTCCCAAAATTCTATCAATGACAATAAATTTAAAGGTGTATTAAGGTGTAATAAATTCTTAAGTGTAATGGTGTGCTTTTAAAAAGAATTAGCTAAATACTTATTTCTGATACTGCTAAGATGTTCTGAAATGTGTAGTTTTAAAGGTCTGGAGGTTTGGCCAACATAGAAAGCTGTGCATGAACCAATTACCAAATAGATAGCCCAATCACTGTTACAGTTGCCAAACATTTTTATAGAAAAAACCTTAGATGTATTTTTACTTGAAAACTCCTTTGTTTGACAAATAAATTTACAGAAAGAACAATGGCCACAAGGGTAACATCCCACCAATTGTGTACCATCTATAGTGGTTTGTACAGAATGTGTTGGAGGCAAAAAATGTTTATAATGACTGAAATAACTACTCAAGGTTTTACCTCTACGAAAAGAAAATAAACATCTTTGACTTAATAGTTCACATAATCTATGATCTGTCAAAAGAATGTCCCAGTGCTGTTGCACCAAATGTAAAAAGCTATGAGTGTTTCTGCCTTAGGTGGTAGTGAATCTGATTTTGTTATCTGAATAAAGACCATGATTTTTATATTTGAGAAGCTCACTTCTTGAAAGCAATTGTACCTCCCTGCTAGTCTGTCTAACCTTAGCCAATGAATAACCACGTTCACCAAAATGGTTTATTAAGTCTTTATCAAAGTGTATATAATCTTCAGTATTTGAGCAGATTCTATGTATTCTCATAAACTGTGACTTAGGTATATTAGCCATAACATGTTTAGGATAACAATTGGAGGCGTGTAGTAACGTATTTGAGTGATGGGGTTTTCCATATAATTGTATTGCATGGTTGTGTTAACCAAATTGTTAAACTGTCAGCATTTTTACACTATGGATTTAATAGCCATTCTCAATGGCTTATCAGCAGATAAAGAAGATGTCCTGGTTTTTGGGATGGTAATATAAATAATATGGGAAGTCAGGCTGTGTGCAGTCCTGATCAACTTGTACTTCTTTGTTTGACCAGCTTACTAAACACATGAAAAATCTTAGATCTTTTGTGTGGCATCTAAGGCTTTTTAAGGCCTATTTAGAAAAAGAAATTACCCCCTCTCTCAAGTAATCAGAGGTTACATAATCACCTACCTGACCAGCCATTTTCAAATTAACCAGTGCATCAGGTCCCAATCAGTTGAGGTATGTTCACATACATTGTATTTAATTCTTGTTTCTTTATCTGAGCTCAATGTACTAACTGTTTACTGCATTTACTCGCAAACTGAAACTTTGATGAATTAAGGCAGGTTTATTGGTACCGGCTGCTACAAATTACTCACAAACTGCTGTTGATATTGTATTCATTTACTGTCATTTGCACTGACTTAGTGGTCTGTCCTGGGTAGTGCAGCATTGATAAGGGGCAGAGATAATGAACAAGTAGTGTAGCATTGATAAGGGACAGAAATAATGAATATTGACTGAGCCCTTAAGGCAGATATATAGGAAGGAGTGCTGCTGTTTGTTAATACTAAAAGGTGCACGTGGACTTGTTTGATAATCATGTATACTGAATGTTTGAATGCATTACCTCTGTTCTTGGTATAGTACTAATAATCATATCCCCTCTCTAGGTGTTCGTACCTCACCTCCCCCTGATAGGCTTGTAAAAGCATATAGGGTCATTCTGGGAATAACAACAAGTACGGAAGACTTTCCCCCACCACGGAATTGTTTTAATAAGGTCAATATCCACTTAAATACCTTGCCACCTATAAACCTAACAAACTGGGTCCAAAAAAGCACTGGTGAATGTCCCCATAACTCCCGCTTGTAATCTGTTTATGCTGATAAGCATTAGGTTGGAAGTGTTAGACTTCCCTGCAGCCTTCTTTCTTCTCCAATTAAGATAATACAGCGTGCGTTCTACTGTTCAACAGATGAGTGTAGTGTGTTCTCCATCTCCAAACAGTGCATTTCTCAATAAACTAAGTGAAACAAGCATGCTACAAAAGGGAATTGTAAAATGGGCTCTCTACATTGTAAATTGAGAAGCAGGCAGGGAACTGTATAGTTTTTAACAGTAGGGCCTAGGAACAGAGTATTCGGCATATAAAAAGAAACAAAAAAGTGTGCATGTAACTCATAACTGCACATGCTGCCTCTAGGCATCTGCTTTACTGGTTTAGCTCCACTTCGCTCGCTACATGCCCCACCCTGCCCCCATATCCTACCTGCCTCCGGTAGTACTACGTTTATAGTACCACTGGCACACCCCCTTAATTAGCTAACCAGCTACACGTGCTCCTAGAACCCAGCAAATTCCTAGCACAATAATACACCCTCTATTCACCCCACTATCCATATTATCCCACCCATAGCTTTCTAATCTTTTATCCACCACATACACTCAATACGGACCCTACCCTAGTAATTTACTATGACTACAGCCAAAACACTAATGCTGCTACTCTTAGTACCCCTGCTATTCATTCCTTATCACCTAAGTTCCTATGAATATGTACAGCATCTTGAAATCCAATACCTAAACTCTCAAGCAGGCACCAACCCAGCATTTAATAAGTTCATCCACCACATAACCACCCCCTCTCCTAATTCCTCACCCCCAATTAGCATCACCTGACTAAATACCACTACATTAGCTTAAAAACCAAAAGCTACAAAAAAATAAATTTTTAAGACTCATAAACAACTTAAAAATTAATGTTATGAAGGATGGAGACATCCACTCCAACCCTGGCCCATCCACAACAGTAGACCCAAGCACACCATCTAACAACCCAATGTGTACTACCCAGATTGATAGACTTCCAAACTCATTTCTGGTCTGTCATCTCAAAATCAGAAGCCTAAACAACAAGATCCATAGCCTACATGAACTCTTAGCTGTTCACTCCCCTGATATCCTCTGCCTCACAGAAACCTGGCTAAAACCAATAACCAAAGATAACGAAATAACCCCCCCTCCCCCCCACAGTACAACATCCTTAGGCTGGACTGGATCTCCCAGAAAGGCGGCGGGGTAGCTATACTATACAAGTCTACCCTAACAATAACAACTGACACCCAACAACCACCCCAGTTTGGCAATGCAGAAATTATCATCTCCAAACTAATAATAAACAAAAATAAATGCAGATACATTGTCTGCATTTATATTCCACCTGGCAAGAATGATAATACTCTAGAAAATATTTTAGATTGGCTAGCTTCTAACTATCCTCAGGAAACCATTGTCTTGGGGGACTTTAACATTGATTGGAACACCTGTTCCTCTAAAACTCCCTCCACCCATTTAAACTTCCATGGGTTTACTCAGGTCATTGTCACTCCTACCAGATTTAGCAGAAATAGAGACAAAGATAGTATCCTTTATTGGATACAGCCACCCCCAAAAGTACAAGTCAGGTACATTACCCGATGATCTAAGTGATCACTGCCTTACCTATATTATTAGGCTCAAAGCTGACATTCCCAACCAGCCCACCTACAAAACTATAAGAAACGTCAGGAACTTTAACCTTGACAACTTCCAAAAAGAACTCAAAGTATGTAATTGGAATGTCTTGAAATGACTCCCATTACAAGAAGTAGTTGAGTACGTCAGTACCAGATTTCGGGCTATCTTTAACCACCATGCTCCTACTCGTACCATCTGTGTAAAAGCCACAGTTGCACGGTGGCTATCTAAAGAAACAAAAAACAAAATTAAACTAAGAAACAATGCCTGGGCCAGGTGGCATGTTACCAAAGTCCCTATGGACCAAGTAAGATACTGGCAGCTAAGGAACCAGACCAAAAAATCTGTCATTCTGAACAAAAAAATGATTACACCCCCCGACAACAAAAATATCTGCTAAAACCTCAAAAGTTCTGGGCTGGTATTAACAATCTTCTCCACCCAGGCCATTCCGCCACTCCTACCCCATCAGTTGCCCTTGATAAATCCCCTGTAGAAACTGAAAACAGCTTCAGCTCCTTCTTTACTTAAACTATCCAGTCTCTAGCTACCCATCTCACTCCATTGGACAGATCTAGCCCTGATCCACCCAGCATCCAACTCACCTTTACCTTTCAAACCATACCTACCAACCTGATCCAGACCTTACTCAGAAAGCTAAAGCCTACTACACTAGCTGCCGACCACCTCCCCGCTGAATATCTTTGAAAAGCAGCTGATGCCATAGCACTACCCATTTCTATTCTGATCAATAGATCCATCACAGAAGGATCCATCCCAGCAATATGGAAAGTAGCACGTTATACCTCTCCATAAAGGAGGAAGTTCCACAGAATTATCTAACTTTAGACCTTTAGCCATTCTTTCACCACTAGCTAAAATCATGGAAAGATGCATACACAAACAAGGCATGCACTTTCTTATTCAAAACGGAAAGCTCGCTGACTTTCAGCACAGCTTTAGGCTATTTCACAGTACCACCACAGCTCTTCTATCTTTCTCTAATGTCATCAATCTTTATCATAACAACAGCAAACTATCTTCAGCACTCTTCCTCGATCTCTCAAAAGCTTTCTATGGTCAACATCAGCTACTGCTCAATACCCTACAAACCATCGGTTTAGACCAACATGCAATACAATGGTTTCACTCCTACCTAAACGGTAGACAGCAGGCTGTCTTATGGAAGAGCAAGCTGTCATCCCAACTTCCTCCAACCTTAGGTGTTCCACAAGGGTCCATACTAGGTCCACTTCTTTTCTCTGTCTTTATCAATGATCTGAACACCATCATCCAAGGAGCCACCTGCATCCAAGATGCAGATGTCTCAATGCTAATATGCTCCACCTCCTCCCCTACACAACTTCTAACCATTACCCAGACCACTTTCAGCATGGTAGAAACATGGCTAGCTAATCACCGCCTGCTTCTAAATCCTAAGAAAACCAAGCTACTACTTTTCTCCTCTAACCATAGAATTTCTCCTCCTTCCTTCAATATCAAATCTAGCAATGACACCATTATCTCCCCTCATGACCATACAAAGCTTCTAGGCGTAATAATAGACAACAACCTTAAGTTTGATAAACATGTCAATCACACTATTAAGTCCATCAACAAAAAACTTGGCTCCTTGTACAGCGCCAATCCTTTCCTCACCCCCCCCCCCTAGCTAGGGTAGCTATTGCAAGATCACACCTCCTCTCTACCCTTATGTATGCCTCCCCTGTACTCACCAACCTATCCAAAACCAATCTCAGCAAATTATTAGGATGTTTCAATCATATAGCCAGATTCGCTACTGGCATGGCTTTTAGGACCCACCATTGCCAGCACCTCAAAGCACTGATATGACTAGAGTATCCTACCCTTCTACAGTTCAACCAGCTTATAGTAGCATATAAAATACTCCATCAACCTGATAACACTCCTGCCCACAAAAATATTCTCACCCTCATAGGGCCCTCCGGCCATTACACTCAGCTGATAAACTAATGATACTGACCCAAAAATCCAACAACTCTGCAGGCGATGCTATATTTGCCAACTCAACCACTAATATCTGGAATCTACTCCCTACTACCATTACCAAGTAAACCTTACTACCCCTATTTAAAAGAGAACTCAAAAAATACTTCACATCTCATTGGCTGTGCAACAACTTCACTAATACATGTCTTGCTACACAACCTGCTGTTTAGCCAAGTATCTATGCCTCATAACATTTGAATGTCTAAGCATTGTGAATTATGAGATCTGATTGTATTCTACATTCACATTTTCTGATACGTCTTTGCCAATCAGGTGTACGTCTGCACATTGTGTATATTGATATCTGCCTGTATTCTTTCTCTATAGTTTTCTAAACATGTCTGCCTGAGTTTATCACTATATGTACTGTCTCTTTTTTGGTATGTGGAGCTTTTCTCCCCAGGCCTCCACTAAAAATGGACATCTATCCAGTCAGACTATCCTAGTCAACAAATGTAACATAAAATAAATAAATAAAATAAATATAGAGGGTGCCTAGTTTTTTTGTGGAGTTTCTTG